>NC_055697.1:3431511-3536511 GCF_017639745.1 Melanotaenia boesemani
TAATCGATCAATAAAAGAGATAAAACCAAATTTCTGAGCTAAAGTAAAAGAAAAGCCCACAGCAGGGCTTTAATCACGAAAAGGCGAAGTTCGATCGCATGAAACGTCAAATTACACACAGACAACCAGAAAATGACGAGAACTGGTGGTAAAGTTAAGGTCAACAGGAAGTCTTACCTGTAAAACTAAAGAAAATCCCAAAACCGCGACCCAAGCGGTCCCCATCTGTCTGAAAACCCTCTGCTCAATATTCCTCATAAAAATTGAGAAAAACTGCAATGAAAAGGATTTAAATATATTCCGTGAGAGTTTTCGTCGAAGCTTCCTCGTCTTCTTTTTCTTCTTCTGCTACTTTCAGCGTCTGGGGACTTAATCAGCGCGAGCTGCTGCAGGTACGCTCAGCTTATGACGTCAGCGTCCAGGTGTGCCTGTTCCGGGTTTCCAGATATGGGCATCAGTCTGAGTAACACCGCAGACAGAAACCAGGAGTTTCTGTTAGCTTCTGGTCACAGCAGATAACAGCAGGTCAAATCTGCTGCTGCCATCGCTGTTATTAATGAGTAGACTCAACTTCCAGCTCAGAGCTTTCACTCCCTTCCACCTCTCTCTCTCTCTCTCTCTCTCTCTCTCTCTCCCTCTCTCTCTCTCTCTCTCTCTCTCTCTCTCACTCACTCTCTCTCTCTCTCCACAACACTCACTTTACTGTTTGTCTGTTTGCTGCTTTTAGTCAAAATGAACAATACAGCTGTTAACCAGTAAACCCAAAACGAACCATTTCCTGGTGTGGAAAGTCATTCTCGTGAAACCAGTTTGGAAACCAACAACAGCCCAAATAAAAACCAGAAAGCTGCAGAAACTAAGTTCCAAATTTCATAAATAAAAATTGAAATGGTAAAATGCAGTGAAAACATTAATACCTGCAAGGATACATACATGAAGCTGAAAGGGCTTCTATAATGGATTCTTCTCATTTTAACGACTTAATGTGGATTTTCTTTTACTTTATTCTAGTTTATTTTTCCTAAAAGCTCAAATTAAAAAATGAAAGAATTTTTTTTTTTTCAAATTATTATTTCCCTACATTTCTTAACAAATATTTCTATCAAAACTCAGCATTTTGGAAGTTTTTGCCACAAAAGCTAAGTTATACAACAAATAATGATAAATAATGAACCCCTTCTCATGTCATGGATCGGGGGTCTGCACCTTTTTCCTGTCCAGTTCTTATACTGGGGTTACCCAGATGGCCATGGACTTATGCAGGTTAAAACATCTGTGGTAAAGTGCATTTATTCAGCTATATTATATGAGCATTTCTTGCCAGCCCGCCATAACTATGGCTGTGTTGACCCATTAATCTGATTCAGGGGCCCTCTTTGGACACCCCTGCTAATAGGTGGCTGCTAGCCGCTGCTGGCTAGCCTAGCTTAAGCAAGCAGGTGCACAACAGCCAGGGACTAGCTAGCTGCTGCACTAGCTAACCCAAGTTACAGCCTAACTACTAGACTTGCTAGTCTGCCTAGTAAGTGGCTGTTTGCTTCATGGCTGTTGACTCATGGCGTTGACTAAATGTGAGTATAGCAGCCAAAAGCTGACCACATGACCACCACATGTGGCTCACCAGGAAACTGCCATAATCTATGTCCAGACAGGTTTCCTGTACGAGGACCACTTCTGGCCCACAAAATACTAGCCGTTCTACGGCTAACATCTCATGCATGTTAGCTATGAAGCCCCTTCCAGGGTCCTCTGATGTTTAACATGGAATATGTTGACCTCCCTGTTAAAGAACTACAACTATTTAAAGGCTGTTTTCTGGTATCTGTTTGGGTGAGGATGATATATTCGCAAATTACCCACGTCAGTGGGCATTCATGAGTCATCCAATAGAATGGAAAATAAATATATATACTATAAAATTTAATAATAATAATAAATTTTATTTCAAGGCGCCTTTCAAGACCCAAGGTCACCTCACAAAAGACAATTAAAATCAGTTAAAACATAAGACAAATCATCAGAACAAACATCATGCAGCAGACAGTTAAAAACATTAAGGTGAGAAGGCCAGTTTAAACAGATGAGTTTTAAGTTGTGATTTGAATGATGGAAGTGAGTCGATGTTACGGAGTTCAGGTGGGAGTGTGTTCCAGAGCTGGGGAGCAGAGCGACTGAAGGCTCTGCTCCCCATGGTGGTGAGACGGGCACGGGGCACAGAAAGGTGAATGGAGGAAGATGATCTGAGAGTGCGGGAGGGAGTAGCTATATGGAGTAGGTCAGACAGATATGGAGGGGCCAGATTATGGAGACATTTGAAGGTGAAAAGCAGGATCTTGTAGTTGATTCTGAATTTTATTGGGAGCCAGTGAAGTTGTTTGAGAACCGGTGTGATGTGTTGAAAAGAAGGTGTGCAAGTGATAATCCGGGCAGCAGAGTTCTGAAGAAGCTGTAGTTTATGAAGTGATTTATCGGGGAGACCAAAAAGAAGTGAATTGCAGTAATCGATTCTTGAGGTGACCAGACTGTGGACGAGGATAGCTGCAGCATGTGGAGTGAGCGATGAACGCAAGCGGTTGATATTTCGGAGGTGGAAGTAGGCAGACCGAGTGATGCTATTAATGTGTGAATGAAATGAAAGGGTGCTATCGAAAATGACGCCGAGACTTTTTACCTGAGGGGAGGGGAGAATAGAAGAGCTGTCAATGTTAACAGAGAAACTGTGAGATTTGGTTAAAGTGGTGGGTGTGCTGACAAGGAGAACCTTTTGTAATGTATACATTGTAATTATCAAGTTTGCCTCAGTGATAAACAGGAAAATAAGCCTGTTGTGTTTTAGTAGAACAGATATATTATACAATATGATAGGATATTATTTTATTAGTATGTTGGTAGAATGATGGAAAATAGTTACAATAAATAAAAAGTCAAATAAGATTGAAAATAAAGAAAAGCATCACTGTACACGTCTGTAGAAGTAAAATATTGTATGTAAAATATTGTGGCCCTGTTTTTTAATCGTTCATGTATCAGACAATTAAACTTAATTTATTATTATTATTATTATTGCAGGCTAGTGCATAGCTGTTTGTCTTGTTTGGCCTGGTGATGGCCCTGGTGATGGCCTGTGATGGCCCTGTGATGGCCTGTGATGGCCCTGTGATGGCCCTGTGATGGCTCTGTGATGGCCCTGTGATGGCCCTGGGATGGCCCTGTGATGGCCCTGGGATGGACTGGCAACCTGCGCAGGATGAACCCCATATTGTGTCCGATGGGTCCCTCTGGGACCAGAATGAAGCTGGTATAGAAAGAGTGGCCCTTATACACTGATCTAAAAGCAATTGCTCCAACTTTAGTCTGTTCCAACAGTGTGAACACCACTATGTCAAACATTTTTCCCACACATCACACTCAGCAAACACCAGCACCCACGTTTACTGGCTTTAAAGAAGTTGGGACATACCTTAACACTGATCCTCTAGATCTGCTGTGACTGAAAAATCAGGAGCTGGACGGATTTTTCTCGCCTCATAGTTGCTTTAGTTGAAAACCAACCTAAAAACAAGTCTAGTTAATGCAGTGGAAGCAGATTCAAAGTCATTACATGCCCCTGCTCCAGAGATTTTAGTCAGCAAGCTTTGATTTGTAAAACTGTAATGGGAATATTCTTCCTGTCATAGTCAAACGCTCTTAAAGATTTTGAGTGAATAGCCATGAAAGACAGGGGACTTCTCCAAAAGAAATTAAGTGATGTTATCTTCAGTCTTTCCCCTACATTAGTCAGCCACCCTTCCCACACAAAGACATGGGGATGTGTACTGGTCAGCTCACAGTGGCCACCACTTAGCCAGGGAAGGGTCAGTATGGGATGAAAAGAAAGGAACGGAGGCAGAGTGGGAGGAAGACAGCAAGCAGTTTCAGATTACACTCTTAGCTTCTTGAGTTTGAGTGATTCACTTCCTTATGGACGTCTATGGGTGTAATTGTTTCTTTAGTGTCTTTGTGGAGAGCTTGCTTTTCATCAGCATGGTGTGGACATGTGGAGCATGCTGTAGTTTCCATGCTTACATCTAGTTAGTAAAGCCTGTTCTGTAGGCGTGTGTTTAGGAATTCATTCATTCTAATAAGAAGTTTTCTTTTTAGGAAAAATGTTTCAGACAAAAAGTTTCTATAGAAAAAAGCAAACAATTTCTATAATGTTATAAAAATGGCTGTTTGCTATGCCGCTGAGTTATTCAGTGCAGATTGTTTGTGGATCACATTTTACTTTGATACCAGTTATACCAGGATGAGTGGAGGATGGTCTGTCATAATGAGGACAGAAAAGAAAGCAGCCTCCTGCATCTGTCGTCACAAACTAGCTGTAAACAGAGCAAACAGAAGCTGATAACTACAACTCTGGCCACGTTCCAGCATTTCGTCCATATGGAGCCGGTGTTTGGGGAGTTTTTTAAACCAGGTCCCAAAGTCAAGAAATCTGAAAATACCAGAAGAACATGGCATTGCTTTTCTTTGCTAGAGAAAGCTTCAGGCAGTAAAGGAGTGAAATGTGAAGCAGAACTTAAGTCTTTTCTCTCAGACTGGTGAATAAAAAGCTTGTTTCTAAGCTGCAGCGTGTGGTAACTCTAACTTCCAGCACATTCCACAACGGTGACGTGTCTGTGTTAATGAGAAGAAGCTAATCCTTCTGCAGCTAGCTAGCATACATGTGTAAAGGCAGCCGTGTTATCATTAACCCACATGGTACCAACAGTAAGATGAAAATGAAGGTAGCATGTCTCATTGTTAATTGTTGGGCAGCCATTTTCTTACGATTCCACGTCTTTTTTTCCAGTTATAGGAACCAGTTAATTAAGAAGTAAGAGTCAATGAAGACAAGCTTTTTTGATCTCATTGTCATTTTGTAAAGCAAAGAAAAAAGTATTTATAATAAACACTTCTGACTCCCTGTAGTGACACAGCTTGAAGACCAGAACCATAAAATCCATCTTTAAACCAAACGTACTGATGTTTTACACAGAAAGTAAGAGAGGTTGCAGCTAAAGGACCAGCCAGTAGTCTGTCTGCCTTCTTAAAGAGCCAAGAAAAGCTTTTATAAACCTTCTAGCCACCATACGTTCCATCAGAACCAGAACTAGGAAGGAAAACCTCCATCAGAACCAGAACTAGGGAGGACGGCTCTTCCTGGAGCAGTTGGAGGTGGAGAGGACAGGAAAGAGGGTAAACCAGCAGCAGAACTCTAATCCAGGGAATCCTGCTGAGAAAGAAGAAGACAAACATGGATGAACAACAACGTCAGATATTTCTACATGGAGAGTAAAGAGAGCAGAGAGGAGCCCAGTGCATCATGGGACGTCCCCCAGCAGAGAGGAGCCCAGTGCATCATGGGACATTCACCAGCAGAGAGGAGCCCAGTGCATCATGGGACATCCCCCAGCAGAAAGGAGCCCAGGGCATCATGGGACATCCCCCAGCAGAAAGGAGCCCAGGGCATCATGGGACATCCCCCAGCAGAAAGGAGCCCAGTGCATCATGGGACGTCCCCTAGCAGAGAGGAACCCAGTGCATCATGGGATGTCCCCCAGCAGCCTTGGGTGGCCTGGGTCGCTTTTGCACGATCTCACTCACCACTCTTCATCACTGATCACTCCTTATTCCTCATCCTCTGCATGCTGACACAGCCACTGAGTTGTCCAGTGGGTTTATATACTAAGAGATAATTCTTCTTTTTTTTCCCTGTGAGTTAGTATATGGTCGCTGTTGTGCTACTTTCATGATATGTCTTTTTGATTTGGTTATTATTTTAAAACTCTTAATGACTAGCAGCTCTGTTTGTTTGTAAAAGTTGTAGGAAATTCTCTGGTGTGTTCATGTACAGGTGTAACAGTTTGTTGTCTGGTGATGGTGTGGATTGAAGGGTCGTTGCTTCTGTCTGTGATGTTTTTGTCTCCTTTCTTCTTTCCCTTTTGCTTCTTTTTGCTATTTTCCATCTTTTTCTGTCCCCTCCGGTCAGGTCCAGCAAGATTACATAGATTCCGTGATTCAAAGTAAATAAATAAATAAATGAATCAGATTATCAAGAGGAGCCTTACCCATAGGCCTCCCCTTGGCAGAGCAAATTTGTTCAGCACGATACAGCAACCAGATTATCATTTTGCTTGCTGTGATGCTGGACAGGACAAGTTAAAAAAAATTAATAATAAAAAAGATCCAGTGGATCCTGGACACTGAGATCTAAGAGTTTTAAATTCTATTCAGCAGAACTTGCAGAGCTCCTCTCAGAGAGAGCAAACAAGTGTGACCTTGTCTGTGTCTCTGATACAACACAATGTTTATTCCAGTCGGATTTCTTATCCATGTGGAACTTCTGATAACAAAGTTTTCTCTCACACACATGCATGTGAGTTTGCACTATCTCTCTGGTATGTGCAGCATCCCAGACTCCAGATGAACTTGAGCTTGGTTAATGAGCAGAGAAAGCAACAGAAACTTTTATAGAGAAGTCACACTGAGCTGGGCTCCAGAAAAGGAAGAACAAGAAGGAAGTGAAAGACAACGCACAACGAGGAGAAGGGAAATACTAAAGAAGAACTGGCTGGAGTTAAAGTTAAAACAGAAGCACAGGAACCCATAAACTGACTAAAGACAAAGGAAGGGAAAATTTAACCTGATAAAATGTCAGAATTAATGAAGTAAAAATCCATCTCTGTTCAGTCTAAACAGTTTAACATGTACCTCTGAACCTCTGATCCAGGGTTCTAGCCAGCAGTTACTAGTAATAAGCTCTGATACGAGCGTCATGTCACCCACATGTCTTGTCTCTTTTGGGATCCTCTGACTTTCTTCTCATTTACACCATTCCCAGATATGTTGTGCTGCCGCAGCTTGTTGTGTGGCTGGCTGGAGAATTATTAGCCACAAGTCTTGTGTAATAAACTGATAACTGGCCTGAGATCACGTTCAGAAAGACCCAAAGCTTCGTGTTTCACCACAAAATCAGAAAATATGCACAAGAAATATCCAGATCTAGAAAACCATGCTCACACTTTTCCTTTCTACTTCAGTGAACAGGAAACTCAGGCCTGTGGACGAGGCAGTTTCTAACCTCTGCACCATGAATACTTCCTTCCTGTTACCTGGTGACCAGTCAGTGGCAGCAAATCCTGCAGCAAAGCAGAAGACAAAAGACCTCAGAGGAAACAGCTAATACAGAAGGACTGAGTTTAAGTCATGTTATCATGGAACTTCCAGGATTTTTTTGTTTAGGTTTTGGCTTTGTAAACCTCTGTTATCATTTAAGATAATTCATGGAGGCGTATCATCACTTTCCTCTACACCACAAACACTCACAAATATAACAAATAATTCCCTCCACATCAAAACTAACCCAAATCTGTGGTCAGGAAGCTTCTGGCTGGTTTTAGTCCCTGTTAGATGGTGTCTGTGTTGGTGCTGGCAGCTGTGGAAACACCTGGTTAATCATTAGCTGTCGGGTCAAAGATCGGAGGCTGCAGTGTCTGCTGGCTGCAAGCAGAAACTAGAGGATAAGACAGTTAATATGAAAAAAAATGAACTTTTACTGGTGATCGGCTGAGGAATGAATGTATAACACTGCAGAATTATTCTAACTGAGCTTTAGTTCAGATCAAGACCTTTGCATCTTTGCTTTTCATTTTAACTCACACACACATTCACATCATAACTATTTAGTTTCTATTAAATAGAGATGAAATGAAAAAGACTTTATTCATCCCAGAGGGAAATTTCAATGTTGTAATAGTTTTTTTTTATATATATATATATATATATATATATATATAAACAATGATAATTAATGAGAAGCTATCAGCTTGTTCCAGAGGAGATGGCTGCTGATCTGACTGATCCTCGGTGTTTCTTCTCTGTGTCTCTGGACAATCAGCTCCAGGATCCAGATCAGTCCCCAGAACAGAACCAGAGCTTGTGGTTCAGTCTCTGGTTGTGGTTCTGCTTTCCCAGCAGGGGCAGCAGAGAACTGAACTCTCCACTCAGACTGATAGAAGATCTGAAACATCCGGTTCAGACGCTGAAGGATCTCAGCTTCCTAAAGAAGTAGAGTCTGCTCTGTTCTTCCTTCTAGATGCTTCTAGTCTGATGTCCAGCTGAACTCTGAGGTACTGGTATTTCTCCACCTCTTCTCCCAGGATGTATAGAGAGTTGTGTTTACTGCTGTTCCTCCCAAAGTCAACAATCATCTCTTTAGTTTGTGTTGAAGATGAGGTGATTGTTTCTAATTGACCAGTTCTCTGTACTTGTCCATCACTGAAACTCCTCACCGCTGCAGAGTAATCAAATTATTTCTGCAGGTGACAGGACTCAAAGGGAAATGGTGTGATTACAGTCCCTATCATGTTTTATCATGTTATATCCAGGATCTGGTTCTTTCTGTCACTACCCACAGCTGGTGACCATCAGTGAGGTTAGGAACGTAAACCAGTAAATGCAGATCTTCTCCTTTCAGCTCAGAGTCCACATCGCTGCACCTCCTGTAGCCTCACAGGCCTCAGTGCAGAGGAGGCTACAGGTTTTACAGGTTTGAATACAGACTTTATCTGAAAATGTTGCTCATTCAAACATTATTTAATTAAAATGTTGCTTTATCTTCTACAGCACACATAAAGTTTTACTTTTAAAAGAAAGGGTTAAAGTGATATTTGTACAAGTTTGAGTGAATCATCTTTATTTTTCTTTTGAAACATCCCTCCATTTCTTGTAATATGTATGTGCAGATAGTGTCTATTAAAATGGAGGGGACATATCTCTTAGCCATATTTTTTATTTTATTAATGAATTTACTGGTTTTACTGGTTTACACCAAAGTTGAGCAGTTTTATGTTTTGCATTTGTTCCTGTAACAAAAACGAACCAAACCGTGATCTTAAAACCAAGTACGTCCCGAACCGTGACTTCAGCGTACCGTTACACCTCTAGTTAAGTTGTTTAACTCATTAAATTTGAGTCTGTGCTGCAGTTGTGTTTTGCTTGTACTGTTTAGGAATATGTCCAGATTCACTTAGACAGCACTTCAGTGGCCTCTAGAAACAACCTTTGCAAATCTGGGGGTCACCAGATCAGTGTAAAAATAGACACAGCCTACATTCATCAAATAGATTTAGGATTTTTCCAAATCATGTTGCAATCATAACCTCGCCTAGGGCATCAAAGTGGCTAGTGCCCATGAGCACTGACTAAAGTTTACTTCTATCAAATTACTTCGGGGTGCATTAACACTGACATTCATTGGTCCCCTTTAGTCCAGTGTCTCTCAGTCCTGGTCCTCAGGACCCACTGCCCTGAAGGTTTTAGAGAAAAAGCTACCTTAACACACCTGAATGAAATAAATGGCTTGTGATCAGGCTGCTTGATGTGGAAGTTTATTAATCTGAATCAGGTGTATTGGAGTAGGACCACATCTAAGACCTGCAGGGCAGTGGGTACTGAAGACCTTGATTGAGAAACACTGCTTTAGACCAACCACTTGGTCCACTTCCATGGATAGTCGGATAGTTTTTTTTTTTTTTAGCAGTGTGAAACTTTTAAACTGTGGTCAAATCAAATCAAACTTTATTTATAAAGCACCTTTCATGCCACAGGCAACACAAAGTGCTTTACATGATTAAAAACATTTATGCATATTAAAAACAAAACAAAGTGGAAATACATAATAATAGAAACACTCCCCAAAATATTTCACACAGCCGCACGCTCGCACGCATGCACGCACACACACACATACACACACCAAGCAGCCCCACCCCTCCCCATTCTTTACAAACATGATTCTCTTTCTTTATTCTCTGTCTCGAACTGAGTGTTATTATAAAATACTAAAAGTGATAAGCATGCGGCCTGATGCTGCTGTGAGGAAACAATATCAGTGTCATGGGGATCCATCCACACCAGGGGCCAATCCACCCATGTCCAACAGCGGCAACCACTCCCATCAGGACAGACCAGGGCCCACACCCCAGCCAAAAGGCTGCAGTGCAGGGCCCCAGCCACCCCAATAGGTGCAGCCCCCCCACCGAGTAGGCAAAACCCCCGGCGTGGAGGGTCCCCACAAGGAAAACACTGGAGTTGCAATTAAAATTAAACAGCCTTAAGAAACAATAAGAACAGCTAAGAATGAATGAATAAATAAGTAAATGAATAAATAAATAAAAAGTAGTACAGTTGAGTAAAATGAAAATAAAATAACGTGAAATAAAATTATGTAAAATAAATTAAGATCAAATAAAATTTAGTTAAAAGCTAAGCTAAAAAGGTAGGTCTTAAGCCTTTTTTTTTAAAAACATCAACGTTCTCTGCAGCCCTAAAGCTCTCTGGCAGACTGTTCCTTGCCGTATGTCTTGGTCCTCGCTCTTGAAACAACTTAACGGCCGGTACCAAGAGTTCATGACTTAAAAGAAGGTCTGATAAATAAGATGGCCCAAGACAAGACATTAAGACATTTACAAACTACTAAAAGAACCTTAAAATCAATCCTGAATCGCACGGGGAGCCAATGCAGCGATTTTAAAACTGGTGTGATGTGGTACCGCCCTCTGGTCCTTGTCAAAACTTGTGCTGCTGAGTTTTGAAGTAGCTGTAGGTTTAAGATGGACTCTTTTGGAAGACCAGAGAGCAGGACATTACAGCAATCTAATCTACTAGAAATAAAAGCATGCATCAGCACTTCTATACTGGCAAGGGAGAGAAATGGGCTCTGGTGATATTTTTAAGATGATAAAATCCAGTTTTTATTATATTTCTGATGTGTGTAATAAAATATAGCTTAGAGTCGAAAAGAACATCCAGATTTCTCCCACACTGAGAGGGATTAAAAGGATGTAGTTTTGATAAAAAATGATCTCTCTCTTGCCCTCGGGACCAATAATTAAAACTTCAGTTTTGTCCTGGTTAAGCTGTAAGAAGTTGTCTGCCATCCATGACTTAATATCTAAAATACAGTTTAAAAGGACATTAACTGGCTCCAGGTCATCAAGAGACACGGCGATGTAAAGCTGTGTATCATCAGCATAGCTGTAAAAATCAATGCCGTATCTCCTGATGACATCCCCAAGAGACAACACGTACAAATTAAAAGTATTGGGCCTAAAATCAATCCTCGATTTTATGGATCCTTGAGGAACATGTATCCATACTTACAAAGAATTGGCGGTCTGTGAGAGTAAAACCATTTACACTGGTCCAGTTAAAAAACCTGGGGCTCTTGGTTCATTTGCAAGGCAAGTTCATTTAGAAAGAAAGAAAGAAAGAAAGAAAGAAAGAAAGAAAGAAAGAAAGAAAGAAAGAAAGAAAGAAAGAAAGAAAGAAAGAAAGAAAGAAAGAAAGAAAGAAAGAAAGAAAGAAAGAAAGAAAGAAAAGCTTATTTGTAAATCATACTTCATGTACATGGCAATTCAAAGTGCTTTCATAAAACATTACAAGTACTACAGCGGGGTGCAGAAGCAGCATTGTATAAAGTACATTAAATAACAAAAAGAGAAACTAAACCATATTTAGACATCATTAAAAGGGTGTGCTAAAGTCATAATAAAATCATGATGTAATCATATAAAATAACTACATCTAATTAAAAGTAGCAACAGCCTAGATACTGTACCAATTTCATGCATGAGAAGAGAAATGTTTTTAACCTGAATTTAAAAGTGTCTACATTGGTGAAAGTGTTATCCCCACTGGCATGCTGCATGTTCAGCCTGAAAGTGAACCCTGGTTGGGTTCCTTTCTAGTGTGAATGCAAATGGACTGTCAAGTGCAGCAGAGACAGGAAGTGATGTAGATCAACATTTAGGATATCTGGCTGCCTCCTGTTGCTCATACTGTACAGATTCTGTAACACCAAATTATGTGCAGTGCAGTTTCTCTGCCTCAGGACGCTGCTGGACAATGACAGCTCCAGAAATGCACATGACAGATATCACTGTACCACCAAACCAGTCTGGAACCATGAGTTTTAAGGTCGGAATGTTACAGGGTGCATCTTCAAGCTGGATTTACTGGTGTGGCGTCTATGCAGGTCAGTAATGGCTTCACGGCTGTAAGCCCTGCATTGGTCAGCCACATCTCTTCCACTCTTCCACTCCTGCTATGCAGCACGGTTGTGAGGAAGCACTCCATTGTGATTGGTCAGTTTGGCAATTATGTGTTTATGGATTTCTGGCCCTACTGTACACAGACACTGCTCCTGCCGTATCCAGACATCCTACTGTACATAGATGACCATCCTACCGTACGCAGATTACCATCCTATGGTATGCAGACGCCAACATTACCATATGCAGATGCCAGCCTACCGTAAACAAACATCCTACCGTACGCAGGTGTCCAACTATATGCAGACGCTGGTCCTGACCAAGCGCAGATGCCAGCCCTACCATAAGCAGACTTTCTATCGTACTCAGACACAGGTCCTGCCGTTCACAGACGTCGCACCGTACGCAGACACAGGTCCTGTTGTACACAGTCATCCTACCGTACACAGACGTCCTACCATACGCAAATGCCGGTCCTGCTGTACGCAGACATCCTACCGTACGCAGATGTCCTACCGTAGGCAGATGCCGTCCTACCGTACATAGACACCGGTCCTACTGTACGTAGACACAGGTTCTACCGTACGCAGACACCAGCCCTATCGTTTACAGATGTTCTACCATACACAAACGATGGTCCTGCTGTATGCAGATGTCCTACTCTACGCAGGCATCCTACCGTACGCAGACACCGGTCCTACCATATGCAGACACCGGTCCTATTGTACGCAGGTGTCCTACCGTACGCAGATGTCCAACTGTACGCAGATGTCCAACTGTACGCAGACGTCCTACCGTACGCAGACACCTCCTATCATACATAGATGTCCTACCATACGCAGAGACCTCCTATCATACATAGATGTCCTACCATACGCAGAGACCGCTCCTGTGATATCCAGACGCTGGTTCTGCTGTGCACAGAAGCTGACCCCACCGTAAGCAGACGCAGCACCAGTATAAATTTGGCTTTAACCTTCACATGGCGGTGTTCAATGATCTTTTCATTCCCAGAATTAGAGATATGTATTTCTTTAAACAAAGTGCCTGTAAATGAAAGTGTGACTAGGATGTTTTAAAGCTGGACTGTTCTTGGGCAGATGGATGTGATGTGCAGATTTCTGAGCAGTGATGGGTCAGTATGGATTTCTGAGGTTATAGAAAAAGCTCCAGAGGGAAGTCAGTGCAGAAGATGGTGGGACTTAACTTTACGTCTGCAGCTGACAGCAGCATAAAAGCACTTTCATCATCCAGTAACACAGCACTTCCTGTTAAAAGCCCATCATCAGCCACACACAAGCTTTTAGCTCCCATCAGACCTTTCTGCTTTCTGATCAGTGGCTTCACGTAAACACGGTCACATGATCCTGATGAATGAACTCAGTGACGTGGGAGTAGAGGCAGATCAGAGATTAGATTATGATTAATCTGAGAGTCATTGTCTGACAGGGCCCAGTTCAGTTTCTTGGTTTCACTTGAATAGCTGGTGGGAGGGGGCAGATCCTCCTCTTCCTCCAACTAAGTCTTGCTCATGTGTTTTGAAATACTTGAACATTTTCTCACAGCAGTTCCTTTGAAAAGTGTGTTCTTACTCCCGTTTACTGTAAGACTTAGCTAGCACTGGGAGGGGCTCGTTTTGCAGGATTAGGGTGGAGGCAAATTTATAAAACATTTATAGGAATAAATAAATACATTCATTATTCATTACAACATAAATAAAAAAATACAAAAAAAAAAAAAAAAAGACTCCCAGACACCCTCCATAACCAAGACAAAAAGTATATATGTATTACAATCTCAAACTCATATTCCAGTAATATGTGTATTATGCATCAGGGAAATATTTGCTGTAAGACTGCAACATATTTTACTGCTGAGTTGGATGTTTTATGTCGTACCAACCAGAAAGGTGTGTTAATACACACATACCATATCCATTTAGTGGATAACGATTCAGTTAAAAAAATTTTACCATGACACACTCTGGATCAGACCCAGGATTCAGAGATCAATAGAAGATGATGATGATCATAGCTGATCTGAAATCTAATTCTTCCTGATCAATCAGACATATAAACAAAACAGACTGAACTACATTCTGGATGTTGAGCTGTAAAATGTTCATCATGGAGACATGAGCAGCACTGCATTTCCGACTCTAAAACTCTGTTTCTGACTCCTTTTAAAGGCACGGTTACATTCATTAAGTCCATTCTTGGAGTTGTAATTGCCCTGCAGCTGAGAAACCACACTACTTTTTTTTTCATCACATCACTTTAGAGCAGCATTTCGCTTTATGACTTAATGGAGGTAGACAGGAAAATAAAGAGAGAAGGGCAAGAGACAGAGCAAAGGGAAAAGACAGGATTCAACATCAGACTGATCTTTACTGGCAGAAGAGATCTCAGAGAAGTGACAGAATGAAGCTTACACCCGAGCAATGGTTGTTTGGATGTGTGTGTGTGTGTGTGTGTGTGTGTGTGTGTGGGGGGGGGGGGGGGGGGGGGGGGGGGGTTGTCTAAAATCTGACAAAGCCACTTTTTCATGTTCAAGTCTCAAAACATTTTTGCTGCTTAGGTAGAATAACCAAGGTAGTACAGTTTGAGTTTATCAGAGACACACATCACACCTTTTCCACATTTTCCCCATCAGGTTCATTTTGGTTGTTGGGACAATTGAAACAATTTGTAGGGTGTAAACAAAATGAAGAGCATGACGACAACAGAGGAGGTAAGTGTTTGGTTGAATTAGTCTCTGTAGATCAGCGGTTGATAAAATTGCTGAGTCAGTTCAAGCGTCTGTTGACAGGTGGAAAGAGCACCCCATCGACACCGCCCCCACTCCCCATCATCTTCCTCCGTGCACGGACTTAAGAGTTTCTGACTTGTTTCCACTTACTTTTGCACATCTGCACGCCAGCGTCTAGAGTAGTTCTGATCTCTTCAGGTTTCGTGACAAACATATTTGTGCAGCACATCCACATGTCGTAAAGATGGAGGTAACTTCAGGTCAAATTAGTCCCTACACTGCCCCCTACAGGCTACTCACATGTTGCAGCCACGATAAATACATATACGGGTGATTAAAAGCAGTGCTCTCTGCCTAAGAAATGATTACTGTATCCATGTTTGATCCATATTTTCAGTTTGGATCGATGCCATTGGCTCATTGATCACTGAATCGACGTATTGATGTAGATTGATAGATCATTACATACATGTTAACCATTAACATTAAGCTTTATTTTCTAAGACTAAAAATAGAGCAAAAGGAGGATCTGGGCTGGTTCCTGGGAAGATGTGGAACAGATCCATGAGTCTGAAGACGAATGAAAGAACATGTTGGAGCTAAACTGAAAAATTCCCTAGAGCGTGTTGGGACGCTTCAGCCAGTCATATGATACTTTCACTATTCAACTTCCTGTTTATCCTGAGTGTGTAGGTGTGTGTGCATGGCCGTGTTTGTCATGCCTTTGGGGCCTTGTGATTCAAACTGGGATTAGTCTGTCAGTCAAGCTGTGATGGGGACTTCTCTTATTTCATCATTTCATCTATAAACAGAGTGTCAGCTGTGGGTTTTGTTTCCTGGGTGCTGACAACAAACTCGAGTTAGATGTGATCACACCAACAAAACACACAGTCTGTAGAGACTGAAAACAAAACTAAAAAAGGAGGGTCTACTGGATCAGGTCCCATTTTTTAGATCTGTGAAGATCTGATAGCAACACAGTTCACTAGAACTACTAATCATACACAGAGCCTGGCAGGCAGCTGACGCAGGTGAAGCACGGCTACCTGTATGAACATGTAACGCCTGAGAAGAACCGAAGCAACAGTCCCATCCTGAATAAAAACGCTGTCAGTCCAGGTTTTCCTACAGTTTCACAATCAAGACAGTAAATCTTGTAAAAAGCCACAATCTTTAAATAAACTTCACCAAACTGGAAAAAGAAGCAGACAATGTCTGAAAAATAAAAGACGTGGAGCAGTCTGGAGCCGTTCCTCAGTTCTTTATCTTACTGGGACCGAGCTGCTGTGGATCCTGAGCTTAACCCGGTACTAGAGGTTCTGTGGATGGGACAAATAAAAATAAATTTTACTCAGTCTACTTTCCACATGTTCTACACCACCGGAAAGCTCAGATCCCTGAGATGTGAATATACCATTCCAGCTACAGTATCTAGAAATTCAGTACCTCACTTTTAGAGACAAGCTGCAGATGCAGTTTAATCTGTGAAGCGTCCTGAACTCCAGCAGCAGGTGAGGCGAGTCCAGCAGAATAGCTGCTCCATATCCATAGCTGCTTGTATCCATAAAAACACAGTGAAAACTGCAGGATTTTAAGGCCTTAAAGTGAATAACTGGTTTGAGCAGTCTGAACCTTCGGAGAGAAGCTTTCTTTCATTTCTTTAAATAGACTCCACAAACACTTCTCCAGGATCCTTGAAGGACTTTCCAGGTATAGTTCTCCTGGGTCCTGGAAGGACTCATCTCTGGATGTTTTCGCTTTTTGTTCTGTTCTCTGTCCGAGTGACCCCACACTGCTTCAATAATGTTGAGTTCCGGGTTAAGGTCCGGGTTCTGGGGTGGATCTGTCTCTCCATCAGACCCGTAAAGGTCATGGATCTGGGGTGGATCTGTCCCGCCATCAGACCTGTAAAGGTCCAGGATCTGGGGTGGATCTGTCCCTCCATCAGACCTGTAAAGGTCCAGAATCTGGGGAGGATCTGTCCCTCCATCAGACCTGTTAAGGTCCAGGATATAGGGAGGATCCATCCCTCCATCAGACCCATTTCCACTGATCTTCTGTCCAGTTCTTGGGCCACGTGACCTACCTCAGCCTTTTCTCCCTGTTTCCTTCCTTAAGAACGGCTTCTTCACAGCCATGCTTCCATTTCTGATGAGGCTTTGGTCAGGAGTAGAGGGATCAACTGAAGAACCTAATGTATCTCTCAGGTCCAGCTTCTGCCTCCCTGCTGAGACAAGTTTCCAGCTAACAGCTCTTCAGGAATCACCTTGTTGCAGCTAAAATCCAGTTTTCTGTCTGTCAGACTGTCTGATCTTTGCTGGTTTCACACATGAAACTAAAGAAATGGGAACAAATAATGCGTCTTTGTAACAAAGAGCCTAAGGATCCAGTTTAAACCGGTCCTTTGCTAAGTCGTCTGTTCTGTGTCGACAATCTCTGGTTCATCCCGCAAGTTGTTTCTGCCTGAAGGATTCAGAGGTCTGAATTAAGAACCTCTGGAACTGGTCTGGTAACAGGACTGGACCGAAACTGGTCCGGTACCAGGACTGGACTAGAAAAGAGGGAAAAGGCAGAAAATGTCTAAATAAAAACTTTAAAAGACCTTTAGAAAACTGGAGAATTATAGATCTAGAGCACTTAGACCAGTACTGCAGAGCCACAGCTGGAGCCAAGTATCATCCAGCAGGTGCTGTTCTACACCTGCGGGGTCAAACACCCTCACATGCAGGACATGTGCAAGCCCGTCAGCTGGGATTTTCTCTTAGATGAAACAGCATGTCTGGTTTTCTCTGGCTCCAGTCTCTGGCTGTAGGAGGCAACAAAAAATCATTCTGGTGCTCTTATTTCAGATTAATCAGGTTTTATATTCATTCAATCAACTCATTATATTCATACAAGTTCGCTTCACAACAAGAATCTAGACAAACTACAGAAGGATCCAGTCAGATCCAGTCCTGTTCTGTCCTCATATTACTCCAGTTCACACTGGAGGATGATCCTGAATCTTCTGTGACTCAGTCCTGAACATGGACGACATGGGGGGTGACGGGACACCTCCGGCAGAACCAGCTCAGTCCATCTACCTCACACAGCCAGCTTTCCTCTGAACATCTCGAGGGAGGTGGTCTCCCAAAGTGGACTGACCAGTCTCTCCCAGGATGTGGGATCCAAACCCGCCCTCCCTCCACCCACCAGTCTGACCAGTCACCAGTAATCTGTGTCTGTGTCCTCCACCACCACCACCACCAGTCTGACCATGTTTGTTGAGGATTAAGAAGCTCAGGAGTGAATAAGAACACCATTAAAATCCCAGTGACTGGTTTTGTTTATGAATGAAAGACGGTAGCTTGCTGGGCTTACTGGTCTGCACAGGCCAGAAGAACCCCCACCCTCCAGCTCCACTCTATTCCCGGCAGGACCAGGTCTGCCTGAGGACAAGCTTGTTATCTCCTTCAGACCACACCCTCCATAGTAACCCGCTGATCCTCCTGTGTGTGTGTTTAGCAGCTGGTCTATTGTCTTGTATGTGTGTCTGGGTGTGGCTTCTCTTCACAATTACAGTCGTTGACGCTGATAAACACAGGACCCGAATCCACCTCCAGAGATCAGGGCACGAATGTAGCTGCTCGCAGTAAAACCAGGTTCAGGTTATCATGAGAGGGTGGTTTTCCCAAACTTTCCCCACCCTGAAACAAGTCTGCCTCCACTCTGTTGCAAACACACAAAGCTGAAAGTTTGGCCGGAGAGCAGCTGCCGTACAGGAAGCAGGGCCACATCATCCACAGGACATGCAGAATTAAATGTGAAAGTATCCTCACACCTCCAAGACATCACAGCCACGTAGAGATCTAACCTCATTTATTTATTCAGTCTGTTCCAGGGAATGTTCCCAGTTAGAAGTCTGTGTTTTCTGTGTGTAAGGTGAACTTGTGTTAGTTCTTAAGCCTTCATGTCTCAGTGTGTTCACACAACATGGTGGACGAGTCTGAGGCTGACTTGTCTGGTCAGGACTGCTTCACACCCGGCTTTCACTTTCAGCTTTTCTCTTGGTTTTATGTCTGTATGAGGAAAGAAAATAAGATTAAAAAAGAAGCTGTTCCTGCAGGTCTGGAGGATTATTCTCAGGATCTGTGGAGGTTTAGGATGATTGATGTTCCACAGAAACGTGTTCTAGCTTTAGAGATAAATCAGTACATCAAGCACGAGGATGAAAAGCTGAAAAGGAAAGAAAAAAAAAAACAAAACCAGCTGCTTTTAAAGGCAGAAAAAACAGCTGCATGGTTCTGGGTTATTCTTTTTTAATCAGAGACAACCAACAATGGGACCTGAATCTGGGTGGTTTGCTTCTTCAGCAGGAACATGAAGCTAAACTTCTGGGCAGAGTTACTGACGGCACGCTAACATGGAATACACATGTCAACAGTCTGACTGCTAGAAGAGGTCATGCTATCTCATCTGTTAAAAGAAACACAACAAAACAAATCACCCCGGCACTGATATTATCATAGATTAACTATTATCCAGCAGTCTGGTCCAGAGCTTCATCTGAGCTCAGAAATAAACTTCAGATGGTCCAGAATGCAGCAGCACTGCGGTGTAATTACAGGGCCAATGGCAGCATAATGTAGGGAATATAAATAGATTCCTTTAGTCATGGTTGGTATTCTGTAGGAACACAACTGTAACTACGACCCTTTTAAACTATATATGAATTTAAACATGATTATTTTATGTAAGTTACTGACCTGATGCTAGTAGCACGCTGGTAAAATATTATCAGCTGGTGTTGATTTTATAGAGATTATATTATTATTATTATTATTATTATTATTATTATTATTATATACTGAGAGTGCATACATTCCTGTATAGTAATAAAACATCTTAATTGTTTTCATATCATAAGTTTATACATGACTTGTTATTTTTGTATGATTTATTGATCTCGCTGTATGAACAATTATTATACACCCGGAACCCGAAACCCCAGGACCCCTAGAACCCAGAACCCCAGAACCCCAGGGTCCCGGGAAGAATAGCTGCAGCTTTTTGCTGCCGTTAATGAGGATCCTAATAAAAGAAAGACAGGTGAGGACGAAATAGTGAAAATACTTCAGGAAGAAACTGTGTTTCTGGACAGATAAGAAATCATCTGTGTTTGATAACTGGGGACGTCTAGTGGTGGAAGCAGATCCAACAATATACAGGTTGGATTTTACATGAAGTCTTCACCGGATCTGGGAAGGCCAACCAGCTGACGTGGACCAGACTGTGTGCATGTTATTTCACGTTTGTGCTGCTTTTGGTTCCACTGGTTTAAATCATGAAACTGATGGAAGTTACTTCAGGTTTTCATGAAGTCATAAAAAGGATTTAGAAAAAGACGTAGAGAAAAGTGTCCTGGGAACCTTTGGTTGGTTAAAAAGGTCGGATCACGTCAGAGTTTGATTAAAAAAGGTTTTTAAACCACTTTCCTTCAGCTGGTTAGGTTTAGGCAAGAGTCCTTCTTTGTTCGCTGATCAGATGTTGGAGAAAAATTAAAACTCATGGAGAGATAAAAGCTTTACCCTCCAGGACGTCCTGCAACCCTTCTGATGAAGACCACATAGACTGAACTCCTACAAAGAATCTAGACCAGGACAGAGTGAAACAGCTGGTCGCCGTAGCAACAACACTATTAAAAACACCAACATTTGTACTTCCAGTAACAGAAACTATGCAGGACTCATCCTGAAGGGTCTTAAGCGGCAGATGGGTCCAGATACCAGGAACCTGTCCAGAACCCGGTCTGAAGCGGCAGATGGGTCCAGATACCGGGAACCGGTCCTAAAGCTGGTCTGAAGCGACAGATGGGTCCAGATACCAGGAACCTGTCCAGAAGCCGGTCTGAAGCGGCAGATGGGTCCAGATACCAGGAACCGGTCCTAAAGCCGGTTTGAAGCGACAGATGGGCCCAGATACCAGGAACCTGTCCAGAAGCCGGTCCGAAGCGACAGATGGGTCCAGATACCAGGAACCGGTCCTAAAGCCGGTCTGAAGCGACAGATGGGTCCAGATACCAGGCACCGGTCTAGAAGTCTGTCATCAAGTCTGCCATGGATAAACTTTTTAGCGTATCTTGAGCTGAACTCACATCTAAACTCTGGTAAATCGTCTTCCTTCCTCTGCGTCTTCCAGAACATCATCAGTTGTTTTGGTTTCTTTGACCAAAAGTCTAAAATGTTAAACATGTTATTTTTGTGTTTGAATTTTAAAACTTCATTCATGTCACGTCTCCCCTGAAATCATTACCTGTTGAGGAGAAAACAAGCAACTTCAGGGTCACCGTTCTTCATGTTGTCTTCCTTCTCTTCTTTATCTGACTTCCTAATGAATTTTTCTCACAAGCTGGTTCTGTTGGATGAATCACTGATTCCTCCACTTTCTTTTTCTCTTTTGTTGCAGTTATCCAGCCGTACTGCCATCAATGAGGATGAGTTGCACAAACAAATGGTTCAAGGCTTTACCAATCATCCAGCGTTGGTTAACCACATGACTGGATGTTTCTCAACAAACCGTAAGCAGTTTCCCTCCACTCCCCTCAGATGGATTGAACACAGCTTACTAGAGGGTCAGTGTTTGTCTCCCTCTGCTGGCCTGCTGTGGGTATAACAGCCGGATAAAATCATCAGATTTTCTTTGACAAGGAAGCATAAATAGTTCAGGGTCCTGTAAACAGTTTGTCTTAAACATGATGAACATGTGTGATGATGATTTTTTAGAACTTATTTATAGTTTTATCTTTTTCCAAACTTGAAAACAATTAAATCAACCCTAAATCAACAAAAAACAACATAAATCTAACAAACACATTGGTCTATAGCTGCATTTTCAGTGAATTCCATAAATGGAGTCCAGGTTTCTATAAATCTATCCTTACAACCACTGCAACTATACCACACGTCTCCAGGGGAATCGTAGAGTACTTTGTTCACTTAAAGTCTGGTACACACACAAGGATTTTTTAATCCTGTGAGATTTTTTTATCTGGTCGAGACCTCACATTTGAAGATAAAAAAATCAGGCATTTAACAATGTTGATCATACTGTGTGTGGTTTGCGCCGATAATTTAATCATAGAACAACACACATATAACGATGCCGTCCCGCAACTCATCTACAATCTAGTCCTCCGAACCGAACATCTCACGTGACCAAACATCATCTAACAAAAACTGAAGAAGAAGAAACATAGTAACAACCGGAAAACACAACACCCAGCATGGAAGAGGATATATAGGACGAGGGAATGATGGAAATGAAAAGCTAGAAATTAAAAAAATACCAGACTGGAGATAGCATGAACACAGAGTTTATATAGTTCATTGTTCTCCAGCCAGCTCGCTCTCTGATTGGCTACATTCTGGCCCATGTCACCATCTACATAGTCACAATTCACGAGTCATTGGCTTTTCTCAGAAATTAGGTTGTAAATATTGAACATGTTCAATATTTCTGATTGTCGGCTATGACCCGTTTTGGAGCCGATTATCGGGACAAATCCACTTGTAACACACCTCACACCAAATGATAATTGTACAGAAAACTCTTAGAAGAGTCAGGATAATGGGACGTTTTCCGTCCTTGGTCGAGAAGAGGCAAATTCGGGACAAAAACAGCCCCATAATCTTTATGTGTGTACCAGGCTTAATGTTTAAATGATTGAGGATTTGTTGACTTTCACTGCATGAGAATTAATCTCCGTGCCATCAGAGTCAGAAAAAATATGGCATTTGACTGTGGAGTCGTAAAATGTTCCCCTGAGGGTGCTCTTACAAAATTAGCAAATACTGGGTTGGGATCTACGCTATCAGCCCGTAAATGGAATAAAACTTTGAAGATTTTTATCCAGAAGCTGTTCAGTGACTTGCACAACTAAAACATTTGAGCCAATGTAGCTGGATTATGGCCGTATCTGGGAACAACTGTAATTAACATCAGGGTATATTCTGGCCAGATTGTCATGCAAACGATGCACAACTTGAAACGGAATGAGACCATGTTTTATGCAAAGAGATGTTGTACGTATGCATTTGAGACAGTTTTGACGTACCCTGTCAGACAACACAATACCTAAATCCTCCTCCCATGCCAATTTAGGTTTTTCCCATGACATGGGGAGGATGTCTTGTAAGGCCTGTAAATTTTGGAAGCCCTTCTACTTTGTCAATGACAGCATCCCCTACTGGGGTAGAGGTCATTTCCCTTTGTGAGGTCACAAAGCCACTTAATCTGTGAGGAACAGTGATTAAAATCGACCAGCAGTGGCAGGATTAAACAAACGGATCCAGTTCAAAAACACGAAAAGTTCAAAACTAGAAAAGGACAATAAAGAAAGCTGCCTGCATTTGTAAATATTCCTGTACACAGTCACTGTTCCTCCTCCTCCAGGGAGAGTTTAAAAAGTGGCAATCAGGTGGTAAAAGTTCAGAGAAGATGCCAGACTCGCCAGCATTCACCCAGGTGTCTGTCACAGTGATCAAATCCAGATAATTAGAGGCAAAGAAATCATTTAGTATAAAAGTTTTGTTTGACAGTGACCTGGCTTTCACCAGACCAAACCTGATAACAGCTGGAGGAGCTGAAGGCTTGACAGTTGTGGAGACCCGATGGAGAGGCCGCAGGTTCCCCACATTTACCCTGCGCCACCAGAAGCAAGTAGAATGGGGACGGCAATGCTGACGAGACTCATCCAGACCCACAACAGGAACTAACCAAGTGTACATGGACTCCAATGAGCACTGGGAGGGAAAGACGCGATGAGAAACTCCAGACTCAGACAGTGAATCCCCAGAACACTGTGTTAAATGTCTCTTGAGTTTCAACAGCCTACCGCTGCATGTACCCCGGCGGCGGTGGCGTTTCCTCCTTCAAGGTGACATCGGGGCGTGGTAAGCGGGAATCGCAGATAGAAGTGGTGGTGGAGTTTTCTGCTCATCATATTTAAACTCAACCAAATTTCTGGCTGAAAAACGTAGGGCCAGGAGAGACTGACGACCATACACAAGCATAGAGTCGCTATATTGACAGATTGTCAGTAAAAGCAGTAAAAACACAAACAAACTTGCAAGTGACAGACGGCAGGCCAGGTACACTGGCGCCATCTCATACACCGGAAGTACACTATACATAACAGAAGATCGTCTGCGTGTAATGATACCTTGTGGAATTTTTGGTTTCTGTGTTGATGTAATGTTGATTTTTTTTTTCATGTTTTCATTTTATTTGCTTTTATTAAAGATGCAAGATAAAACAAAGTATAAAAGGAAGAACACAGTAACAGAAATCCATCACCATTACAGTCATATATGAATATAACACAAACAGATGGTAGATACAACATGTCCTCGAGAAGACATTTACCACAAACAAATATTTACTGCTAAAATAAAGGAACTGCAAATATGGCAAAGAAACCCTGAGGTCAAATGTCATAAATGGTTTGTTTGCTTTGACTCAGCAGATAAGAAAAATTTTTCTTCAAAACTTTGTAAATCAGAGAATGAGTCTGAGCCAGAAAGAGGTGCAGGCATGATGGAAAATTATCACACTGAGCTGGAAAGACTCAGTGGCCTGCAGAAGTATTCACAGCAGAGCTTTTCCTACTTTTAGCAGCTTTTATCTTTTTCCTGTGTTTGTTTCTTTATCTTTTGTGATTGGATGAAGTTTTATACTTTTGTAAGATGCTGCATTATGTGTCTAGAATGGGAATCAATAGGTCAAACAATTGGCTACTTATTTAATCCAATCTGTTGGTTTGCTTAGCTAGGTCATTTTTTATTAACTGATTTAAACGAACACAGTTACAAACTGGACTGATGTGGATCATTTAATGCGTTGTCTTAGCTGGGTTATAATTGGGTTTCAGTGGATAATAAATGGACTGGACTGCATCTCTTGTCATGAATTTGTGCTATACACATAAAGCTAAGTTTAATTAAATTGTAATCATACAACTAAAAACCCACAAAGAAACCCAGAAGGACAGTAAAACAACCTGAAGTTGCTCCATGTTACCCATTCGTCTCAGCCCTGCAAACCTACAGTTTAGCGGAAGACGTTTGTTTCCACCAGCTGCAGTTTCTACTTGGTGGAGACATTGACGTCCTCCAGCTGAATGGTCAGAGTACTGGTTCCTGTGGCTGATTGTGTATCTGGTGAATAAACAACATACAATGTTTACACAACAGTGGATCAGAAACTGAAGCAAGCAGCTGCCTAGTACAAGCCTCTACCCACCATCACCATAAACGCCAATGAGTGCCGTGTATTTGCCGTCAACGAGGAACTGGGAGTCTCTGTTCTTCGGACATTTCATCGTGATCAGACCCGCCTCATCGGCGATGTTCAGCCAGCCTGCAGGGTCACTTATGATATTGTACCTGGACATTGACCAGACAGAGAAAGCCACAGACAGTTATTACATCTGGTTCATTGGTTCTCTGACAATATGATTTGCTCACTTCAGGCCAAAACTCTTTTGTTACCTAAAATATATCGCCCCATTTCAGACATGCTCATAAGTATAGTTATAATCCAGTCATGTCACAAACACAAGAAAAAAACATACACATTCCAACACAAATTGGAAATTGAATGTAATCAAGATTTTTGTAAATTCAGTTTGAAATATGAGCACAGGATGAAACGTTCTGACCATGGTGCATTGATCGATATGACTAAAAGTGGTTTATTTCCCTGAAATAGAGACATTTTATTCCATCAGTGTTGCAGAATGTGAATGCCTTTGGTAAACTAGTTATCTGTTCCTGAACGACCTTTACTCCAACGGCCTCCACAATCACCAGATCTCAGTCCAGTAGAGCAGCTTTGGGATGTGGTGGAACGGGAGATTCTCATCATGGATGCAGCCAACAAACCTGCAGCAACTGTGTGATGCTGTCATGTCAATATGGAGAAAACCTCTGAGGAAGGTTTCCACCACCTGCTTCCATCTATCACAACAATACATACAAGCAAAAGTAAAAAAAAAAATCTCTTTCCTCATCCACCCTCCCATCTCCCCCGGGGAGGCTGGGTGGCTGTTCATCTCCAGCTCGAGTCTTCTACCAGAGTCCTGGGAGCTTGAGGGTCCTACACAGTATCTTAGCTGTTCCTAGAACTGCTCTCTTCTGGATGGAAATGTCGGCTGGGTTTCCAGGTATCTGTTGAAGCTATTTCTCCACTGTGGGGAACACGGCCCCCAGTGCTCCAATGACAACTGGTACTACTGTTGCCTTCACCTTCCAGGCTTTCTCTAGCTCTTCCTTGAGTCCTTGGTATTTCTCCAGGTTCTCGTGTTCCTTTTTCCTGATATTGCCATCGTTGGGGATGGCTACATCCATCACTTTCCCTTGCCTTTCTTTGCTGCTTATCCATGATCACAGTGTCTGGTTGGTTGGCCTCCACCATTTTGTCGGTCTGTATCTGGAAGTCCCACAGGATCTTAGCTCTCTCTTTCTCCTGATGTGGTAGACCCAGGATTGTGCTTGGTGCGATAGACCTTGTCTTCCATTACTCCTGTGCTACCATGATTAGCACCTCTGTGCTGTCCTTCAGTCCAGTCCTCTTTAGCCATTGGTAGGACTTATTCTTATCCACCACTTCAGCTATCTGTCGGTGGTACATCTAATGCAGGGGCTTGTCCTTTCATGATGGTTCCTCCATTTCATTCTCCTACATGTTCCATTGCCTGAGGCATTCACTCAGTGCTTCATCCCTTGGGGCCATCTTTCTGATGTATTCATGGAGCTTGGATGTTTCATCTTGGATAGTAGCCTCTGGACACTGGATTTGGGGTTGAACCCTGCTTGGTAAACAGCTTCTGTGTTTTACCATCTGTGGTTTGAACTTCCTCCTTTGGCCAGCTTATTATCCCAGCAGGGTATCTGATTACTGGCAGGGCATAGCTGTTAATTGCCTAGATCTTGTTCTTGCTGTTGAGCTGACTTCTCAGGACTTGCCTTATTAGTTGCAGATATTTGGCTGTGGCAGCTTTCCTTGTGGCTTCTTTGTGGTTGCCATTTGCTTGTAGTATGCCAAGGTACATGTAGCTCTCCTCAACATCTGCTATTCTGCCCTCTGGGAATGCAAAGCCCTCTGTATGAACTACCTTCCCTCTCTTTGTTACCATTCGGCCACATTTCTCCAGTCCAAATGAATTTCTGATGTCCCTGCTGTAGATCCTAGTGGTGTGGATCAGTGAGTTCATATCTTGCTTGCTCTTATTGTAAAGCTTGACGTCATCCATGTAGAGGAGGTGACTGATGGTGGCTCTATTCCTTTTACTTGGGTGGCAAAGGAATGAGAAGAGGTCTTGGCAGGGGACAACTGAGCATGCTCAGTGCAACATTCTACAATCCCCTCATCTACTCATCATTATTCTTTCTAATAAAAACAACGAAAATGTTTAGACTTAAATTAATAATAATTGCAGCTGGCCTGCAGATCCGCCCCAGCTCTTGTATGGTGTTGTCTACTGGTTGCAGAATCTCATTTCCACATCTCTGCATTTAGATTTCCTCTTATGATGACCAGCCTGGTTTCTCCAGTGGGGGAGATCTTCTTGTGCCAAGTTTACCATTACGATAATTGTTTTCTTCAAGCTGAAATGGAGAGTAGTCAGGGTTCAAATTCCTCAGAGGCTTTTGGGGGAACCTTATTTTTGGTCATGTACCACTAATGCCCAAGTCACTTGCACACACATACATATTAATGTGTGACAGCAAGGTCTATTGAATAGGAGTTTTAGGAGGTTATTTTTTACAGCCAGAAAACAAGCTAATTAAGAGTTTACCGCTTCAATACGGTGCTGAAACAACAGCTCCTCTAGACCAGTGGTTCTCAGACTTTTTTGAGCCACAACCACCAAGATATCATACGTTAGTGTTTGCGACCCCCACATGACGGCTTAGTGATTAAATGTGTGATGTATCAGACACGTCATCCTGCAGCATCCCCTTAATGTAAGGCTGGAAAACTGTCAGAACCTTCATAAAGAAAGAGGATAAAATTGTTTTGATGGTTCACCACTGTGACAAGACACCAACATGCCAGAAATCACCTTCTCTCACAGACAGAATGTCAAAGTTTTAATATGGCATGTGTACTAACTTTGTTGTTTATAAGTTAATGTGTTAAAAAAAAAATAGGTGCTAATTTCAAAGATTTATTTCTTCATTAATTGGTTTAATGGTTTGACAGCCTTGGTAAAAAAAAAAAAAACATTTCTCACCATAGCGTCCTGGCTCCTCAGCACCTGACAGATACTTTTTGACTGGGCGACGTCTGAACCGGTTTTTATCTCTGTTCGTAGGCATTACCAGGTGCTCTCTACTTTAACATTGACCTGGTAAACATGGCTCAGTGATTTCTGGGTGCTTTCTTGATAAAGTTATTGCAGTGTCTGAAATGGCAACATCAGCATTAAAGGCGATAGCTACAACTTTAACTCCTCTCCACCAGTAGGTGTCGCACTCACACTCGCTCGCTCTCGCACCAACCTTAGATTCTACTAGTTGCCAGGTACGCCAAGAATCCGTATGGATGAGCTAAAGCTAACCCTGTTTATTAAGCAGCAGCTTGAAATGTAAACAACTGCAAGAAGAAAACCTCACCACAACCGAACATGGACAAATCTGCTGCAACATGCCTGTGCCGGTATACAGTACCGGCTGACTGTTAATTAGCATTAAAAATGTTACAGTAAGGCTGACCATTAATTTATGGGGAGCCAAGTGTAAAAATTCAGTATAAAAGTTGTAGCTGACACATTTTCATTATTTATCTCACTTTTCTCACATTTAGCACATTTTTCCTACATTTAACATAACTTTTAACCACATGTATAATGGTCAAATAGAACATCTAAATCTAAATTTTAAATCTAAATCTAAATGTGTCAGCTACAACTTTTATACTGAATTTTTACACTTGGCGCCCCATATTAATTAGCATTAGCATTAGCAAAACATATTACTTACCTGTTGAGAAATGGCAACCTCCACGTGACTTTTAAGCCCCTTTTCTTCCTTCAGTTGGCAGCAACTCTCAAATGCTTGACCGATGTTCACCCTCATCCTGCTTTGCTTTTGGTCCGCTTTAATTTGAGAAATGTAACGTGTAGATGCAATTTCTATACAGTGCTATTGATCTGGCAACTCTGGAGCTCCGCCTCACGTGACATCAACCTACTAATGCTATTGGCTTGGAATCCTTAAGTGTAGAAGTTGGCATTGCAACTAAATGTAAATATTAATATATTTTGCACCTGTCAAAATTTATAAAACAATTATTTATATCCTATAATATGTTTTTTTATTCAAATGAATACTTTTATTTATTTTTGAAAAATTAGTTTTTTTGATGAAAAGTTGAAGCTATCACCTTTTACAAGCAGCATTTCTGTGACTATTGATCAGATGTATCTGTGCATACGGGGGGTTAATGTAATTTAATTTGAATCCATTTTTCTGATTAATTTATCCTCCAGCTTTAGTCAGAATATTTAAAAACAAGTCTGAAAACATCTGTTTCACCACTTTGACCTTACAAGACTTTCAGTTTGCGTGCGGTGTCAGGGTCCGTGTCCACCCCTACTTCACTTTCGACATCCAGCACTGTGACCACAACTGTGGCGGTGGAGGTTGGCAGTGGAACAGCAAAAGGGACCTCATTCTCCACCGTAACCACCAGAGTGTGTTTGCTGCTCCTCTCAAAGTCAAGACCCTGGTTTAATGGAGGCAAACAGCAGGTCAGCAACATCAGACTGAACATGTTCTCCAACCTCTGCTTTACTCGTGTGTAATAAACTGCAAAATTAATTTAGGATCAAATAATTTTCCCCCAACTTTAATCCTGTAGCTCAGCCCAGAATCCGACTTTCCTCCTACCTTCACCGTCTTTAGGATTCCTTCTTGTTTGTTAGGTCCTGTTTCCACGGTGAAACGATTTCCAGGGTCTCCAAGAATAATCTTGAACTTGGACTTCCAGGCAGGGGAATTAGGCTCATCCCCATCTGTTACCTCCATTTTAATGACCACAGCATCCACTTTATTTTCTGGAACTGATGCTTCGTACTGGAAAAATACAAAGCACATATTAAAGCTTGTTGCTTGATCAGTGGAAATAAAGACACTATAATTGGTATCAATTTAGATTTGGGATTATTTTATCAACCCACAAGTTGTATATATATATATAACTATTTAACTATTTATAGAAAAAAAATAAAAGAAAATAAAAAAAATATATATATATAACTGTGCACACCCAGGTACTGGAACCTGCACCCCCTCTCAACCAGAGTCCCATTAATCCTCAGAGGGGTTTAGTTCCTCTGCTGTCTTCTCACACAGTCAACAATCCCCTCCTTGGTTGTGTATACATTCAGTAGGAGGTTGTTAGCATTGCACCACTCTGCCAGTTTCTCCACCTCCCCTGTATCTGCCCGCTCATCATTGTTGTTGATGCAACCAGCCACCACACTGTCATCCACGATCTTCACTCTGGTGTTGGAGCTGTCCATGGTTACATGGTCATGGTGTACAGGGAGAAGAGCAGAGGGCTGAGGACTCAGCCTTGTGGAGATCTGGTGGTGAGGGTTCAGGGGCTAGAGGTGTACCTGCCCACCTGCACCACCTGAGTTCTGTTTGACAGGAAGTCCAGGATCCAGGCACACAGGGTGGAGTTTAGAACGAGGCTGAGCAGCTTGGAGTGGAGCATGGTGGGGCTATAGGGTTGAAAGCTGAACTAAAATCAATGAACAGCATCTTTACAGAGTTCCCAGGGTGCTTGTCCAGGTGGGTGAGGGTGGTGTGCGGTACCTGGGAGATGGCATCGTCCATGGATCTGTTTGGCCAGTAAGTGAACTGAAGTGGGTACAGAGACTCAGGGAGGGAGGCACAGATGTGCACTGGACTTATGTTCCTGACCAGGAATGCCATCCGGTCCTGTTGCCTTCCTGCAGCTCACTGTTCTCAGTGTTCTCCTCACGTCATGTTCTGTCAGGATGAGTTCATGTACTGCTCTGGCAGGAGTCCCGACGGCTGCAGCAGTTAGCATGCTAACGGCAGCAGAGCTAGCTCCAGCCTGAAACCACTCACATAAACTATTCAGGTCCTCAGCCAGAGTGGCATCTGCACCCACAGGAGGCTCTCCTCCTGTAGACTATTATAGTTTGCAGTCCCTGCCAGTGTTGGGAGTTACAGTAACGCGTTACAGTAACAATATTACTAGTAACAAAGTAAAGTTCCAGTAAAGTACAGATATTTTACACTTAAAATATCGGTAACGAAATTACTTTACTGGACTACAGTAACGTGTTTTTCTGCATTACTCGAGCCTTGTTTGCCTATGTGTAAAGTTCATGCTGCTGCCTGTCTGTGTGCTTGCTTGGGCACGTTGCCATAGAGATCGATTTGTGTGACGTAGCTGATTGTGCGCCAACTAAAGAGAAAGAAAAATGGAGCTGGAAAGTCGCATTATTTTCAGTTCAGTCCAGTTTCAGTCCAAACTTGTGGTGAAAGATCCTGCTCGCCGGTCAGTGGAAGGAGTCCTTCAGCAGCCGACCCGCCTTAACAAGCAGCCGACCCGCCTAAACAAGCAGCCGACCCGCCTAAACAAGCTAAGCTTTTTTCAACATTTCCTGGAGCGCAGCAGCCGGTAAGACAAAAATTAACAAGCTAGTTGTCAACTATTTAATCGCCCAGGTTTAGAAAAATACCAGATAAAATGATGATGAGACAAGTGTGGCCATTTCTTCCCACAGACAGGGATGTTGTTCTTGTGGTTTTAAAGCCATTTTGTTTACAATATACAGTAAACACTATGCAGACAGGCAGCGATGATTCGGTTATGATGTTTGTCCATGTCGACACGGTGAATTAAGAAATAGTAAAATAAAGTAATAAGTAGTGGCGTTAGTTTTCAATTTACAGAAGTAACAAGTAACTAGTAACTAATTACTTTTTTAGTAACTACCCCAACACTGGTCCCTGCCACAGCCTCCTGGAGTCGTGGTGGTTGAAAAACTGTGACTCCACTTTGTTTCAATCTGTATGACTTTACTTTGTAGTCCTCCATACTGCTGTAGGTGGCAGCGCACTCCCTCAGTGCTTTGGGGACAGATTTGTCTACCCATGGCTTCTGGTTCGGGAAAACCCGCACAGTTGTCACGGGAACAACATCCCTCGAGCTGGACTGGAACATGTCCCAGTCGACATCCGACGACCTGCAGCATAGCCTCCGCCTGGTCGTTCCAGCATCTCCCTTGCCTTGTGGAGACCTCTCCTGTGCCATAGTTGACTTTTTTCTGTCTTTGTGTACTCAGATGAAGATTATTCAGTCATGTCAAAATCCAACTCAAGTTAATTTAATGTGACATAGAGAATAATCTGCTGATTAAAACTTCACGAGAAAGAAATGATAATATTTCTTGATTCAGCAAGAATATGTTTCTTTTCGTGTCCTTTTCGCTGACAATTAATTCACAGACTTTTACAGTTTTTGTTCAATAGATGCATTTTGCTATTAAGCCTAAAGAATAAAATTAAATATAAAAAATCTGAATTACTTTCCTTTACAGTTCACTCATTAACTTGTACCAAATACTTCACTCTGAGCAAGTTGAGACAGATCTTTATGGGATTTTGGAGTAATTTTTTATGAGTTTGTCATTTTGCTGCAGAATGAAGAATGTGATCATCCACTGTAATAACTGAACAGATAAATGTGGGTTTGTTGTGATTACAACAAACACTTCTATTCAGGTGAAGGACTCCTAAACTGGGAACTATATAAGAATCTGTATCCACTTCACCACCAGGGGGCTCTATGACAGAACAGGTGAATGAAAAACAGAAGAAGAGAAACATGAGCGAGACATGAAGTATTCTGCAGACTGACTAATACAGGTCACTAGTTCATCCATTGACTGTCTATGTTCTTTCCACTCACAACTAACGGGGTTAAACAGGAAGGTTATACTTACAGAGGACTGAGTAAATATTGGAGCATTATCATTGCTGTCCGTCACCTTGAGAATCACTTTTGCTTCTGCACTCAACCATAATCCCTCCCCGTCTGCAGCTCGTACCACCAGTGTGTACTGGGGTATTGTCTGTTGGAAGAAAAACAATTCAACTCAAAACAACTTCAATTCTAACCAGTTAGCAGACTCAGCCAGACTTCAGTATGTGGAGATACTTTCCACCTTAAAGCAAAACAAATTCATTATGAAATTTGGCAGATTTCCTCACTGTGGCACCCCTTAAAGAAGGCATCCATTGTCTTCATCACGTCTCTTCTCTGAGATCTACCCCAACAATGGCTAAACGCCCATTTCTGCTCCCTTACGTACGTAAATAGCGACGTCCATTTCAGGCATTGTCATGCGTCGCCGTTCTCATTTTTCCATGCGTGTTTTTCGTTGCCATGGTTAAGTCAGTTCCTCCCCTAGGGGGCAGTGCTGAGTTCAGAGTTCACTCCCATGAGCCAACATCAGTTTGACACGGTTTAGCAGCGCTAATGCGTTGCTATAAAGTTTCCAGCCACCAAACACGCCCTAAACACTCGCAAATAGTCTTTCTGCAAAAACTCACACAATTTCTACAATTCATTCCTCATCTTCATTCTTCTTCTGCTTTTTTGTTCCCTTCCTGATCCTCTTCTTCTTCTCTGGTTTGTTTCTCTCCCTGGTCCCATGTCAGCTATTCTGCTCAGCACTGCCCCTATGGTTTTCGGTGGTATTGCTCTGTCTTCTGCGTTAAGCGACGGATAACTAAACTCCCTGAAAATATAGCAAATTACAAACGTAATTGATGCAGAAGACGGACGAAATGGTATTCTTCTTCTGAATCAAGCATAAATGGGCCTTAATTTGGCACCATCTTTACCCCGTCCCTTCTATGACATCTACCCTAACGGCAGCTAATCCAGCATAATCTTCTCCTTGTCTCTAATTTATTAAGTTTCCATTTCATTCATTAGTCAGATTTAATCTAACGGAATAATAATTTTCTGAGTAATAAATAGTTTTTCATGCTCTAACTCTGCTACTAACTCAGTTACCTTTTGTGAGAAGTAACTAGTGTAGAAGAAATTTCCTTATTATTCTTTTCCATCTGTAATTATTCACTTCATTAATCTTGATCACTTTTCTTACACGTTTTTCATTTTAATCATCATAGTCTTTAACCATTTTTACAAAACATGACCTTAAGTACAAGAAACCAAGAACACTAAAACTGAACAAGAACTTAAATACCAAAACCAAGACCCAAATGTGAAACATTAAAGTAAACTAAAGAATAAAGCCAGAATCATGAAAGTACCCCCTCCCCAAAGGACAGCTATCAGATGGCCCACAAAGTCCAAAGAAAAAAAGAAGTCCAAGCATGGTGTGCTGAGCGGGTCCAGAGGAGAGACCAGGCCCAGGCAAACAGTCCGGTCAACAAAGTTCAGGAGGGGGGCCTGGAGGCCGAGACGACAGCAGGCTTGGCTCCAGAGGGCGGCCCGGAGGCCGCGGTGACAGGAGCTGGATCTCTGGAGGGCAGCCAGGAGGCCGCGCAGACAGGACCTGAACCACTGGTGAGTCCACCAGAATCCACTCCAAGACAGGTCCTGGAGTGAAAGGCGGAGATTGTGGGACATCCTCGTAGGCAGGAACCCCAGGAGACGGAGGAGGTGCAAACTCCTCAGAGACGGGAACCACAGGAGACAGAGGAAGTGCAACCTCCTCAGAAGCGTTAACCACAGGAGACAAAGGAGGAGCATCCCGACCCAGGACACCCTCTGGAACATGGATTTGAGCTGGAGACGACACTGGGGATATGGACTGTGGAGCTGGTGGCAACACTAGACATGGGCGCCAGCATGGGACACTGAAGCACTGGAGCAGACCTGGGAGCCAGCATCAGATGTTGTAGTGCTGGCGACGTGGACCTTGGAGCTGGCAGCGACACCAGAGATATGAGCCGGTGGAGCCGGCAGAGACGCTGGAGACTTGAGGCGTGGAGCTGGCAGCAACTGTGCGAAGGGAGGTCATCTGGAGCCTCGACTCCATCTGGCCATCGCCGCAGTCCAGGTAGACCCCTGAGGCATGGGTCTTATAGGAAGTGTCCAGACCACCAATCCGGACCTCCAGAACAGTGACCTCTGTGGAGAATCATCTGTCAGGATGGCACGCCACTCCAGCCAGCTCGCCAGTTCCGCCGAAGTGATGTAAGGGTAGGGATGTTATGATCAAGCCGATCTGCTTGATCACGTGTCGAGCATGTGACAAGGAACCGAGCCCTTGTTACTTCATCAGTGAGTATCAAGCAGCATGCGGGAACTTTGAAGTTTCAATCTCTCAATGCCTTAAAAGGGGTTTTAAATGCTGAGGAGATTGTGGGTTTTTGAGAGGAGGAGATTCTGCTAGTGATTGTGTGATATTACATTTGACAAACAGATTTAGGGAAAGCATCACATTAGCATTTGCTTATTCTAGATCACATTAGCTGACATTTATAAAGACACACTTAGTGACAAACACAGGAAAATTACTACATAGACTCACATACATACAGACAGTACACACATCTTCACATAGAATATATAGACAGACAAACAGGCAGGCAGGCAGGCAGGCAGGCAGGCAGGCAGGCAGACAGACAGACAGACAGACAGACAGATAGATAGATAGATAGATAGATAGATACATACATACATACATACATACATACATACATACATACAGTTAGGTGAAGACCCAAGTGCAGGCTTACAAGGCAGGAGGTTTAGTTCACACATTTTAAAATGAACTAGTTCAGTTCATAATTCATAATTCAAAATTTTAACTAAGTTCACAGTTCTAAAAATGAACTAGTTCATAGTTATTTTTTCCCAATATGTTGCTGCCTGCTATTTCCCTCATAATATGGCATTTTCCTGTTGTTGCCACCCATTCAGTCCTACTTCAGTATAAAAACATGAGGAAAAACTTGCTTGAATGTTTTTTTTTTACTGAGGAATTTTTAAACTGTCTGAGGTAGGAACCAGGCTGAGGGAGGAACAAGGGATGTACCTCAAAGTGCAAAACATTTAAACATTATTTATCTTTTCATTAAGTCACTTTTCAGTGAATGTTTTTTTCTGACCTGTTTGTCCAAAGAACCGTTCTAGAACTTGGGTCATAAAAGTGCAGAATTCAGCCCAAATTTTTTATTTTTTTTATTTCTCACATGGCTATGCACAAGTTACACAAAATTATACAAAAACAAATCAAAAGCACATCTTAAGGCACAACCATGCTTGAAAAGGAGCAGGAAGAAGAAAACTTATAATGCCTGCCCCTTTTTAAAACACAATACACCAGTAAATAATTTATCAGTTACCTATTAATCCTCAATGGAATTACTCATATATATGTTACATAATAGCCATCATTCAGCAGATTCATACACTCTAATTATATTTATATATATATATATATATATATATATATATATATATATATATATATATATATACACACACACACACACACACACATATATATATATTAGTGCTGGGCAACGATTAAAATTTTTAATCGTGTTTAATCGCATGACATGCTGCGATTAATCGTTACCCGCAAAATGTCTCTTTCCTTTAAAAAAAGGCCTACAGCTATAAAAAGAAAATGCAGTAAGTTTTGGTTTACAAACACGACATCAGGGGTCTCCAACCTGCAACTCTGGAGCTGAAAGTGTCTCTCTGGACCTTCCACAATGCCTCTAAATACGTGACTAAAATATTTTTTAAATCTATCTTTCTTGTCATTAGGTTGGAAACCATGGACTTTTTTTTCTTTCTTTTACATCATTTTCCACAAATATCTACATTCCTTAGCAGAAAGTCTGTCCATCCTCTTTTTTTTTTATATAAAGGTTTTATGTTTTTCTTTATTTTAAAACCTTAAAAATGGAAACAAAAATGTGGTTCTTCAAAAATAACAAACATCCTCTGGTGGCTCTTCATTAAAAATATATATTAAGCTGCCTTTTTGAAAAGTCTCGTAACATTTGCGTCTCTAAAGGAGTTTTATTTAGCTGGCTGAGGGAAAAATGGCTCTTTGGATTAGAAAGGCTGCAGACCCCTGCACTAAACACATAAACAGATTTAGCAGCAGTTTTCAGATAAAATATTTCTTCATTCATATTTATAAAATCAAATATTTATGAGAATGAAGGATGACATGTTCAGGATTTACTAACTAAAAGGTAAAAAGTCAGCAGGATGGATTTAAAGCTGTGAAGCTGCTTCCTTCTAAACACAGAAGGAACAATATGTGATGAATATCAGCATCAGGTGAACAGACAGAAAGCAGGATGAGAATCTCACAGCTTCTAGGTGGTGAGGAGAGAGAAATATTCACAATATGCACAATAACTTCCATCCATGCACCACTTCATGCATCACTGCTTCAATATCCAGATTTCTGGCCTATAATTTCTCTAAACTTTAATTTTCAGCCTCCGCTACCGGGAGTTAAAGGATTAATCTTCCCGGGTGTAGCGTCAGGTCTGTAGATGTAACTATAAACGTGTGGTATCCACAGAAAGTCCAGAATCTCAGCTACCAGCTCAGTAAAACTATTTCTATCACCAACACACACAGTTAAGACAACAAATTATTTAACGAGCAGCTACACAAAGTCGGTAAAATATGTAAACACAAATGATGTCTCCCCGTGTCCACCCCACGGCATGAACTCGAACAAACGACTTCTCTACTATAAGCTCACATCTCACAGATTCCACAGCTGGAAGTTTCAGCTCGCTATGACCAAGATTCACTGAACCAGAGGCAGAAGAAGACCCGATTTATGCTGCACGTTTGTAAAAGTCAGAAAGCATGTCTTACCTTTGCTGTCTTGCATAAATTAAAATCGCATTTATTAAAAAAAATAATAATAAAAAAGTTTCCCGTCCAAAAATTACGATGTTCTGTCGATCTGCATGTATTTTCACAAAGAGAAACGTCGGTTCTTTTTTTCTTCTTCCTGTTCCAGACAGAAATCATCTCTTTATTTTAATAAACCCGCTCTCTCCTGATCACGTCAGACGCACCGCTGCAGCAGGGAAGAGAGACATGGACGCCATGTTTCTGTCATCAAAGCCAGCAGCCAGAAAAAAAAAAAAAAAAAAAAAAGCACGATTAAAAAGATTAACAGCGTTAATTAAGCGTTGCGTTAACACGCAATTAACGCGTTAACGTGCCCAGCACTAATATATATATACACACATACATACATACACATACATATATACTCATAAATATACACACATACATACATACATGGACATACATGTACATGTATATACACATACCTACACTCAGGCATACATACATACACATATACATACATACAAATATACATCAAAGTGCTTCTGTCCTATATTTATGTAGTATATGATTTTTCAAAATACTTTTAAGTTTATGAAGAGTTTGACATGATTTCATTTCATCACTTAAAGTGTTCCATAGTTTAACTCCTTTAGTTGTAATACAATGATATTTTGTTTTCTTTCTTACCATAAATGTTTTTAGCATGCTTGTACCTCGTAGAGCATATGTACTTTCCCTTATCTGAAACAACCCCTGGGTACTTTGTGGTACTTTTTGATGAATAACTAAATACATAAGTTGTATTATTTTAAAGTCAACTAGATCTCTGAATTTGAGCGCTTTCAAATTGACAAAGAGTTGGTTTGTGGGTTGTCTGTACGGAGCATTGCAAACAATTCTCATTGCTTTTTTCTGAATAATATATATGAGTTCTGTATTTGTTTTGTATGTGCTCCCCCAAAGTTCCACACAATAAGTCAGGTATGGGAGTATGAAGGAGCAGTACAAAGTATATAGTGAATTTGAATTTATAAGATTTTTGGCTCTGAGTAATATTGCAATTGATTTGGATAGCTTTGACTTGATGTAACTTATATGCGATTTCCAATTTAATTTATCATCAATTATTACTCCAAGAAACTTGACAGCTGTTACTCTTTCTATTTCTATTTTGTTTATTTTTAGTTTCTTGTTTGAGTTAATTTGACGATTTCCAAAAATGACATATTTTGTTTTATTTAAATTCAATGTGAATTTATTGTTGTCAAACCATCTCTTCAATATTGACACTTCTCTTTCCACTGTATCCAGGAGCAGTTGCAGATTCTCCCCGCTACAAAATAAATTTGTGTCATCTGCAAATAATATTGGTTTCAGGTTTTTACAGGATTCTTTTAAATTATTTATATACAAAATAAACAGAAAAGGGCCCAGTACTGACCCCTGTGGGACCCCACAGGTTAGATTCTGTATTTCAGACTTTACTTCTTGTAGTTGTACATATTGTTTTCTGTCCTGTAAATAACTTCTAATCCAGTTTTGTGCTGTCCCTCTAATTCCATATTTTTGTAATTTTTTAGGTAATAGTTCATGGTCAACAGTATCGAAAGCTTTTTTCAAATCTAAAAATACCCCGATTGCATATTCCTTCTTTTCTATAGCCGAAGCTATCTTCTCTGTAAAGTCTACAAGTGCATGTGTAGTTGTCCTGTTTGCTCTGAATCCATATTGCTGATCACACAGTATGTTGTGCTTTGTAATAAAGTTCTCCGGTCTAGTGAGGAATATTTTCTCCAGTATTTTTGACAGTTGTGGCAACATTGAAATGGGCCTGTAATTTGATAGCATCTGCTTGTCACCTGTTTTATAAACGGGTATAACTTTAGCTAATTTCATTTTCTGAGGAAATTCTCCTGTTATCAGGGACTGATTACAAATATGTAATGAAAGGTTTGACGATGTATTCAATTATATCTTTAATCAATGACATGTGAACTCCATCACAGTCAATAGATTGTTTTTACTTTTAAGTTTTTTGACAGTGTCAATGATCTCCTCTTCATCCGTTCCCTTTATAAACATGGTTTCTTTAATACTTGTACTTTCCCCCTCTAGAGTCTGTTTATCGCCGGTGATTGCAATATCCTTAGCCAGATCAGGACCAACACTTACAAAAAATTATTAAATTCATTAGCAGCTGTATTTAAGTAGTTAGTTACAGCATTTTTTTTTATCTGTCTGTTTTCCCACTTCTCTTTTTAATATTATTGAGTATGTTCCATGTACCTTTAATGTTGTTTCTATTGTCCTCTATCAATTTACTATAATTATAATTCATTATTATAGTTATTGTATTTTTGTTTTTCTTATATTTTTGTTCTGCCATCACAGTTCTTTTCCGCAGAAATTCTTTATATAGCACATTTTTCTTTTTACAGGCATTAAGTATTCCTTAAGTTATCCAAGGCTTCTGTACATAGTTTTGTTTAATCATCTTTTCTATAAGTGGGCAATTTTTTTCGTACAAAGGTAACAGGATGGACAAAAATGATTCATAGGCTTCATCAGCACGCCGTTATGTAGTTCTGTCTGGTAGAGGATCTGCTTTAACACGCGTTGCCAAGTCTTTATGTTGTTTTTTAGTGACAATTAGTTCACATACCTTGGAAGGCTCGCTGGGTGCTTTATTTCAACATGCCGTTTCAGGTTTGCTGTTGATGTTGTTAATATCCAGAGTTGCTTTTTGACACCCGGCGGGCCAAGTTTACACAAAAAGGCCAGATCATCACTGACCTTTTCAGAAAATGATTTTAAGTGATCATACAAAGATTCTGTAGTGATCATTGAGTCAGAGTTGCTGCCTTTATTGGATTTTACCTCCTCGTTTCGCAATTTGATGACGCATGCATGCTTACAATAACGTTCATCAAATGGTAAACGGTCCGTATTTATATAGCTCTTTACTGTACCTGGAATGATACCCAAAGCGCTTTACATTATAAGCGGAAGCTGCCATGCAAGGCGCTTAACCACGACCCATCAGGAGCAACTAGGGGTTCGGTGTCTTGCCCAAGGACACCTCGACATGAACTCAACTTGGCCAAGGATCGAACTGGCAACCCTCGGGTTACAAGACGACCGCTCTACCTTGCTGAGCCACGCCGCCCCTATGCGCCATCAGGCAGAAATAGAGTATGTTCACTTTACGTTTACCCAGAATATGAGCCAGTTCATGAACCATCGTTCAATGAACTCGTTCAAACACACTGGGAGGCAGACCGGTGCAGGTAAAAGGTTAATAAAGTTAAACCTAAACTACATAACACAAAACGTTGTCATGGCATGGAAAAACAGAAACTAGGAAACACAAACAATGAACTGGCAAAGGAGGAACTGAATTCTATGGCTTATTTACACTAAGGACCTAACGAGACACAGGTGAGGTGAATGAACAAATCAAACCAGGTGAACTAATGAGCAGAAACCAAAAAAAAACCAGAACATGACCCTAAAAACAAGAAACCAAGAACACTGAAACTGAACTTAAATACCAAAACACATAAACCAAACTAGTCTTTATTTTTCTTTTCTGTGATAAACTTCGTTAAACTTAACTCATCTAGTCTCTTGGTGATTCATTTTTCTACAACACTAGTAATTATAAGTACTTAAAATAATGAGCCGGTACTGCTGGCGAGTAACACTGCCATAGGGCAAAAGGCAGTTGTCACATAATGCTCCAGGCTTGGTAAAAAATGCTGTGAGGTGTTGTTTCTCAGCCCCTTGTGGTGCTGCAGTGCTGCTGACCACCATCTCAGACTCAAAGCCTTTCAGTCTCAAACTGTGGTCTGTTTGTCAGCTAGTCATAAGTCCAGGTGGTGGTGGAGGTTCCACCTGGAATTTATGCGGCTTCTCACATAACAGAGAAGTTGGTACCTGGTTTTAGACATGATCGGTTTTATGGAGGCTAATCCCTGGCTTTGTGTGGATGAAAGGGTGGATTGCTAAAATACTTTTGTGGTTTTACTGCAGTTTGGCGTTGTGGGGACGGCTCTACAGGCTGATGTCCCGGTATAGCAAATAAATTAATTCATCAATAAGTGGGTCAGTAAAAACGGTCCTATGATTTGATCTAAGTATCTGAGAAGAATAAATAGTAGTGATGTGCGCCTCAATATCAAAATATCTATTCCTCCTATACCTCCTTTATTTATATAACTAAACTTTCAAGATAGGTGGGAACTACTTCTTCCGCCAGTCATAGGCGTATGCAAACAAGATGCAGGTTCATTCACTGCTCAGTGATCAGTCCGACATGTACTGATGAGTGGAGATATTTCAGCTTCACAAACAGCAACAATGTGCAGTTTAATGTGTGAAGACCACAAACCTCCTTAAAGTCTGAGAATCTATCGTAACAGAAGCAGAGGTGAGGAGGTGAACTAAAGAGGAGAGGAGGAGGAGGACAGGTGCAGCTAAAGAGGAGGTCGGCATTACTCTGAGTCTTTTGTCTGTACCACCAGGTACTATCAGGTACTACCAGGTACAATCAGAGGGATAAAATGTGGAGCAGTTTGGATATGTGGCGCACTGTCACTGGTTTTTGGGGATGTGGTTTACGTCTGCCTGCTGCTGGTTTAAGTTGTTGTGTTAATGTTTAAACATCGGGAGTTCCTGCAATCTTAAATCTAAGACTACCTGTTTAGTTCAGATGTGCAGTAATAAATATCAGCCACTCTGTAAACAGTGTGACGTCAGTGAGAATGGTCTATAGAAAATTAATGGATGGATGGATGGATGGATGGATCGCCTGCTCTCATTCCAAGGTTTGGGTGACAGTAAACCCTCCAAGCTGATGGATAGGACGTTGGATCTCTTGGGGGACCACACACCCAATTTTTCTTCGTCCAACTCTTCCTGAGACAGCTGCCTTCCCCAGTATGAGCCGTTTTGGCTAACACCAGCATCACGGACTGCTGCGTCCTGGCCAAGGAGGCCGATCACTTATTTCTGGCAAGCTGACACCACGGACTGGCTCCTTCTGCCCTCGACACCTTTACAGATGTAACACCGGACACGGATTTTTCTGCTGCCACAACAGTGGCAAGGCACTCACTGCAGCTACGTCGGCCCCCAGCCATTACTCTGGACAGAATTTGTGTTATTATAATGCACGTTTTGGATCCAAGGCCAAGCGCTGCCATGCTCCCTGCAGCTATACAGAGACGGAAAACGCCAGGGCCGGCGCAAGTTATTCATGCCACCAGCTTCTCTATGAATGCATATGAATGTAATTTAATGCTATGTGACAGAGTGAAGAACAAAGGAAATGTGATGTGGGTTGACCCGTGAGAGGGGACCAAGGGCTTGTCCAGCCCTCAACACCTAGCAGGGGATAGGAACCTTTTAAAAAATGCTGAATATTATTTTTAAGACATGATTAGACCGGAAGTTCTGATGAAAAATGGTGTAATGTAATTAGGGGCAGATGCAAAGGAACAGGGATTAGTTTCAGCCCAACCTGTACAAAACCTCGAGAGTAAAACCAGAGCCTCTGCAAGTGTAAAAGCTTAGAAAGGCCAAGCATTTTTCGAAAAGTCTCACCTGTCTGTCCAGCCCACCAGAATTGACTCGGATCATTCCAGTCACTTCGTTGATAACGAACATTTTATCACTGGGCTCCTTCGGGTCCTGGCTCACAATGCTGTAGCGGATTATGGAGTTGACATTATCTGGCTCGTCCAGATCTGTAGCTTCAACCTGAATCACCTCGAAACCTGAAAAGAAGAAATACACAAGTGAAAACTAAGGGAGGAGACTTCTGAAAAGGTTTTAGGAAAGTTCAGTAATGATTTGATTTCCCTACAAAGCTGGACCAAGCAGAATAAAACCTATGCTAGCTTCCTTCCCCAGCTAATCGTGTATTTGGTGCTTGAGAAGTTTGTTTGTTTATAGTGTAACCGTTAGCGCTGTTAGCTGCCTGTCAGCAGCTCCAGCAGCTCTGGAAAGCTGTGGAGACTCGCGGCAGGTTGTGGCAGCTGCAGGAAGTTGCTGTCGCCAGATGAAAACCAGCAGGTAAAGAATAAAGTCTGGTGTTACTTTTACTTCCCTCAGAAGCACAAATCCATCCCGTTGCAGGAATATTTCATCTGTGAAAGAATAGAAGTCTAAAATGAGCAGATCTACACCAGATAAGTTTTTTGGTGGGTGTGGTTTTCTATGCCTGCAAGGTGAGGACCCGCCTACCTGCGTCTTAAGGGAGGGGCTGTGAGGTTTTTAAAATTTTCCGTGATGTAGATAACCTCTCTGTCACGAAAAACATAACCTGGTTTTAGCCTGTAGGGCGCGCTATGAGCCATTTTTTACCCACAATGTCCCTTTTTTCAAATAAATAAAAACATACTAATTTTATTAACAGTATAGGTGGTTTTCATCAGAATTATGTAAAAATGTTCTTTACAGCTCAAATAACACATTTTAGGTGCACTACCCCTTTAAACATGTTGCCTTTGACCTCTTTCAAATTCTGGGGGAGTTCTAACCATGCTTATGTTGTTGTCAAAGTGTTACTTGTTTTAGACAAATGAGAACACATCGTGTACACTATAGTTAGCTATTAGCTTCGTGTCGTAACTGCCACCATTTACTTCACTGAACAACCAATCAGACCGAACACTCAACAGAAAAAAAAGAGGAAAGAGGCCAAAAGGAAAGAGGCTGTAAACTGAAGAGAGACAAAGCTCCAGATACAAATAGCTGACTTTCACTTCGATGACTGAAAATATGCTAGACCTGGCTTTAAAAGATGCTATTTTAATTATTTATAATTGATCACACTAGGCCTGAGTGATATATCGGATATACACAATGTATCCCAAGAAGTTTTACGTGGGCTATACTAATGTCTATATCGTGAGCATCAAGCACAAACTGACACAGCAGCGTTTAAAGCGTCTACATGGGATTTTCTTCGTAGTTTAGCTTCTCTCAGTCACAGCAGACAGCAAGCTGAATGCCAGACGTCCATTTTAACCAGAAATATGTCTCAGAAATGATGAGAATGACAAGGAGACTGATCATTCAGCTGTTCGTGTTTCCCAATGGAAATGAAGTTCTTCGTACACCAGAGCAGGAACCTCCTCCAGCTGCTCTTATTAAGTAAGAGCTGATCTTAAAGCAGATGTTTCTGTCTGTTGTACAGCTGGTTGATGCCTCTATTCCGAAGCTCTCTCTGTCTGCAAGCGGCAGGTAGAAACATGACGCAACATAATTACATGTTAACAAGAGAATAAGATAAATAAAATCAGGCTGTTCATGTTTTATAATAAAAGGACAAAGTCTAAACCTGTCCTAGAAGAAAGGGAACCCTGGACCACTGCTGTTGGGATCTAGTACAAATCTAAAATAATCTAAATAAAATAAGATAAAATTTTATATAAAATAATTGAATGAAAAAATATATCAGATATTAACTGAGTAATTTTAGAAAAACAAACTTGATTATTTAGGGGTGGTGGAGGATGATGTTGGGGGTTGGGGTGTCGCTTCTAATAAAATGTTCAGGGGAACACTGATTTTATTAAATGTTTGAGAGCAGGTTCCTGGTTGAGAATAAAACGTTTGTTGAAAGGGTGTGTCTTTTTATGCTGATGTACATCATGTATCAGGAAAAAGTCAAACAAATATCGGGATATCAGTTCATATATCACCCAGCCCTGTACCACACACAGGTAACGTAGTTTAAATAGTCGACATTAGGAAATAGAAAACAATCTGTTTCTCAGTCCTTCATACATTAAATTAATCTGTGACATTACCTAAAGGCGAGGCCTCAGCAACTTCTCCCAGGTAGGTGGATTGACTGAAAACAGGATGGTTGTCGTTCTGATCGATTACTTTCACTACGATATCCATCGGCTGCTCAGACTCTCCTGCAACTTCTGCAACAGCATGTGCTTTAAACTGCAAGGAAAACAAAGTTTAATATCATAAAAGTAAAATAAATCCACAAACATCCTTCAGTTTCAGAGCGTGCTCCCCAACGACATCATGTATGTCCTGGAATGATCGCAAGATAAACACAACACATCAACATGACTGTGAAAACAAGAAATCTACTCATCATGCATCCATACAGAAAATACTATAACACTATTTTATCCAGTATTTACCTATTATGTTTGACATAATGGATACATGCAGTGATTTTGAGAAGTTAATACATGAATCTAAACTATTTTTTACATTAAACCAACTGGTTGTCTCGGGGCGGCAGAGGTGAGGACCCAATATCAGGACTCGGGAGGTAGGCATGGAGACGGATCTCTGAAGGGTGGCGCAGAGACTGCAATGGCAGGAGGTGGGAAAACTCTGGCATGTTAACGGTAGAGGAGGAGCGACCGCCTCGGAGATGTCAACCACCGTGATGATAGAGCGTCCCAGGAGGCGGAGGAGCAGCCTGGCCCGACACGAGATGGGAGTTTAAATTCTTTCTGATAGGGGACTCCGCCAGAAATTCCCAGCAGACGCTCACAACACGCTTGGGTCCTGACCGGCATCCTTCCCTACCATCTGAGCCAACTCACCACCAGGTGGTGGTATTTTCTTCATATAGCAGTATGCCTTCTTTTAAAGAACAAGGATATTTTGCATTAAATCGCAATTAATCATGAAATTGTGCAATTAATTGCAATTAATTAAAAAAAAAAAAGATTGTTGCCCAGCACTACAATTTAAACTTTTACAAGTTTTTCTTCACTTTTTTTCCTGGTCAGTGCTCCTGCCTGGGCCCCCATCAGAACTTTTCTAGACCCGCCCCTGCATAGCTGAAATATAAATCATTTCTACTGCTACATCCTCTCATCAGCTACTGTATTAGAGAAGGTCCTACTGAAAACATTATTGGGGTAAATATGTGAACCATTAACTGTTATTTTCCTCCTTCTCAGCTGGACAATAAACGCAACAAGAGAAACAAAGACGACCAGAGATCTTCTAGAGCAGACATGTTGGTTCAAAATGCAGCTGGACTGTCGCAAGTTTAAAAAAATACAGGAAAGGTGCGGGTGTGGAACCCTCTCACCAGGAAAAGAGTGTGTGTTAAATCACCCCCATTCTCCACGGAGGCGACATCCATGGGTCGCTCCATTAACTGTTTATTCTCAAATCCATCCATAGAACCAGCCGGCTGGTCTTTTCCACCTCTCCTCTCCACGTCCCGCAGTCATAACAGAGAAATGACGGATGTATGGGGCTCGTCATGCCAAGCATGTGTTAATTGCTTTAAAAATTTTAATGCAATTAATTACATAAATTGATTATAATGTGTGTGTGTATATACTGTATATATATATATATATATATACACACACACACACATACACACAAAAATAGAGCAATATGTTTGTGTGTTTATCAGCTCTTAAGAATATTAACTGGATATATATTTCCATATATATGGACAAGATACTTCAATCCTTAACTGTCCACATGTTTATCAGTGTGAAAATGTATAAGAGTAAGAATAAAAACATTTATTAGTCCTTTAGTGAGGAACAGTACAGGTGCAGGAAGCAAAAGCACACAGGTGATATCAAACAAGAACATCCACACATTAAGTAATAACATGTCCAGTACCTGGTCTGCAAGGTGAGTATGTACAGGATATAAACATGTCTATAAACATGTATGTAAACATGTAAAGACAGTTTCATGTGTTCATTGTAAAGTGTGGCAGCAGCAGGAGGAAAGACCTTCGGTGTCTTTCCTTCCCACAGCGAGGATGGATAAGTCTGTCCCTGAAGCTGCTCTCCAGACCAGACAGGGGTCCTGCAGGGGGGGTCATGGTCCAGCATGGAGGTCACCTTCCTCCTGCACTGAGTCCAGCAACCAGCCCAGGACAGAGCTGGACTTCCTTATGACTTAGTCCAGTTTCTTCCTCTCCCTCTCTGTGATGCTGCTGCTGCAGCAGACCACACCACAGGATGGCTGATCCACCACAGACTCAGAGAAGGTCCTCAGGAGGCCCCCTTCACTCCAAAAGACTGCAGTCTCCTGAGAAGAGAGACCTGCTTTGGCCCTTCCTGTACAGTGGCCTTTGTTGTGAGTCCAGTCCAGTTTCTGGTCTAGGTGAACACCCAGGTTTTTATAAGAGTCCACTCTCTCAATGTCCGTTCCTGTTCACCAGTGAGAGGACAGCAGACTGGCGTCTGAGAAAATCCACCACCATCTCATTGGTTTTCCCTGCACTGATCAGGAGGTGGTTTTGCCGACACCAGTCCACAATGTTCTGCATCAGTCCTCTGTAGTCCACATCGTGGTCCTCAGTGATTAGTCCGACAATTGTAGAGTCCTCTGAGACCTTCTACAGACCGCAGCTGTCCATGTGGTGTCTGAAGTCTGCAGTGTAGAGGGTGTGATTCTCACAGAGCTGCCAGGCTTCTCCAGGTGAGCCAGAACATGGTGCAGCAATGCCTCCGATGCCAGGCTGGTAGGCGAACTGCAGTGGATCCATGGAGGGTCCCACCGTGGAGCGGAGGTTTTCCAGAATTGGTCTCTCCAGGGTCTTCATCAGATGGGACGTGAGAGCCACCGGCCTGTAGCTGCTGAGTTCTCTGGCATGAGATGTCTTTAGCACTGGTACCAAATAGGAGGTCTTCCAGAGCTCTGGTACCGCCTTTATCTTGAGGCTCAGGTTGAAGAACTGCTCCATAATTCCACACAGTTCATCTGCACAGGACTTCAGGAGGCAATGTCCACACAGCGCCGAAGCCGGTTCAGGTTTGAAACCAGGGGCAAAAACTAGAAGAAAGGCTTCACCATCACTCGCTGTAGTACATACAACAAGACTGTGGGGGCGCTAAAGAGTCATACTTAAAAGCTAGAACAAGATGTAGAGCATGCGCAGATAAAGGCACTGAGTGTTGCAGGAAGAAGAGAAGATGGTTGAGGATTCTCTATGAGACAAAAGAGAAACATTTGTTTGGACTGATGAAGAAGTCGAGCGTCTTCTTCGAGTAGCGCCGAACTACAAAGCAAAAAAAACAAACAAACAAAAAAGGGTGGATTGGGAATCGGCGCGTGTTCGACACATTGACTTCATATCCTCCAGTTGTGCAGCTACGCACACAGATGGTAGAGGTCTCAAACCGATCCACCTTGGTACCTGGTTTCAGACATGGTCGGTTTCATGGAGGCTAATCCCTTGTTTCGTGGGGATGAAAGGGTGGATTGTTAAAATTCTTTAGCGGTTTTACTGCAATTCACCTCTGGGGACGGCCCCTGAAGCTGATGCTGTCTGGTCCAGCAGCTTTTTTCTCCTTAATCTTCCTCAGCTCCTTTCTCATCTGGGCTGCTGTAAAGGAGAGGGGTGGGCAGGGGGCTCTGTGCTGGGGGGTGGCTGGGTCCAAGGAGATGTGGAGGGCTTTGATGGCAGACTGAGCGTGAAGGGTGTGAAGGGCTGTGTGGGGCAGTCCAGGTGTCCAGGTGAATGCAGCTGTGTGGGGGGAGGACTGGGTGCTTGATCAACCATATGGAAATGCAGATTGAGACCACTGACCCAATTCATGACATTTGGAAGCCTGAGATAGTTTTCAGGCTTCTCCACACCCCACTGATGTTCTGCTGCTGCAGCTGCTCCTCTAGCTTCCTCTTATAACTGGCCTCCCTCTCTCATATCTTTCTCAGCTCTTTCTGTTCAGTCCTCAGCTCCTCCTGATCTGAAAGCTCTCTTCTTTTCATTCAGGAGAGCTTTAATATCAGGGCTAATCCATGGCTTGTTAGCGAAGCACTGCACCCCCCTGGAGGGAACAGTGTTGTCCAAACAGAAGTTTATGTAGTCTGTGATCCAGTCTGTGATGGCCTTAGTGGGTAACAGAGATCCATCCACACAGTAGTGTTGAAGCAGTCCCTAAGAGCCTCCTCGCTCTCAGCTGTCCACCTCCTCACTGTATGTGGGACCACAGCCTGCCGTACAACAGGTTTATACACAGGCTGAAGTGTCATAGGACTCTTTATCCTTCCTCTGTGTGTGTGTGTGTGAGCATAGTTGTTTTCTCCTGACAGGTTCATGAGTTGCAGCTGCCATTCTTCCAATCAGCGCAGGTGCCGGTCATCTACTCATCACATCAGCAGTGTATTTATACCACGTTCTTCCCTTCATTCAGCGCCAGAGCGTTGATCTTTCAGCATGTGGCATCTGGTGTTTGTATTTTCCAAGAATCTTGTTTTGCTCATGCTTCCAGGTTAATTTTTGCATTGTCCTTCAAGAGAATCCGGTTTCCAGTCTTGTTCAGTTTCAGACCTGTTGGACAAACTACCACTTCTGTTCCAGAGTCCCACCCGCATATCACTGCCTTGGATTCTGTCCCAGGGGTGACAAGACTGCTTGTGGGGGGGCGTGACTGCAGCCCTGCCATCAAAGATAAGTAGTCACAGGTGTGTGTGATGAGAAAAGGCGCGGCAGCGCTTCAGACGCTGCGTGGAAAAAGGAGTGGGTTCGGCAGCAGGAATCGTGGACCAGGCTGAGGACGCATCAGAGATGTCTGGCGGGGTTGAGAGTGTGGACAGCGAAGACCGACCCGGTGACGGGACGCGACGTGTGCACGGACAGTGGAGAACTGGCTGTGTGACAGGACGCGCCGTGGGAATCCTGGAGGGGGGAACGTGCAGCAAACCCTCCTCCTCTAAGCTAAGTGTCTATTTGTGGTTGTGCTGGGCTCCGCTTTGCATGGACTCTGCTGCACAGTTTAACAGTGCAGGGCCCGGTTTACACCACCTCACACTCAAACACAGCTAGTTCCCCTCCTTTCCTCTTACCGCTGTTCTCCGTTCTGGCCACCCGCAGTAGATGGAGCTTGTCCAGTAAAACTGTAGAATCAACTTTCAAAGCAGCTTTGAGGTGTTTGAGTTTTATTTATTTGCATCACTAAATCTAAACATGAAAACGTGTCGATACCCTGAACAAGTTAAACATCTTCTCTCTTAAAATTAATAGCTTGGTGTGTCCAAATTTATCACTGGTACGTAATATTGTATTCAAATATGAAATAATATAATCAGACCCAAACGAAAACAACATAATAGTGTTAAATTAATTCAGAGTATAATGTAACTCAAGACTTGTGTCACTGCAGCAAGCCGTCTTTGGTTCAGTTTTCATGGTGTGGGTTTAAAATAGTGAATAAAGTTAGGCTATCAGAGAAGATACTTACCACATAAAATGCTTGCTCCTCTCTGTCCAGAGGCTGTGTGACATACATAACACCAGTGTCTCTGTCGATGGTGAAAAGGTTTGTAGGAGGCAGATCAGCTCCTGGACCAGAGATGCCGTAATAGATCTTCTTTTCTATGTCCTCATCAGAGCGGATCTGGATAAACAACATCAGGACTGAGTTTAAACTATTAAAACAACTGACGATATTTCAGTGCCACTATACGCAGTGAATTCTGCTGAGACAAAGGACCCTGGAGAAAGAAGAGATGCACACCTTGGAGCTGTTATCGACCAATAACTGTCTCAGTTGGATTACAAACAGCGGGCAGGAGGGTTAGCTCTCCCTGAAAGAAAAGCACTTTTTGGCTGCTCCTAAATTACGGTGAATATGGGAGGTTTGAGGCAGCTTGGAAATGGCTCTGAAGAACCCTCAACCACAAACCTGCCAGCGGAGCCATTTACAAACCAAACTGCTCCTTATTCCAGGAGTCAACAAACCTCTTTGAAATGATGGTGGGGAGTCACATACCAACAGAGGGACTCTCAGACCCCCTCAAACCAAGTCCTCTGAACAATATGAAGCTCATCTCAGGTGTTTTCCCCTGACTCTTCACAAGTGATGCCTTCCAGAACATTTCGTTGCATTGCTTGTTTCACCTCTCAGGTACACGTAAGATGTGTTTTAAAATGCTGAAAAAGTGATTTTATATTAATTTATTAATATTATTATTAATATATAAATGTGAGCTGGTCTTAATCTCTTGGACCTTTCTTGTGATATGACTCATGAAGTTCTCCGATCAACAATGATGTGATTAGAAAATGAGATGATTCTTCCTTAGAATTCCATTGCAGTCTATTGGCGACACATCCTCACAACAAAAACTTTGGTAAACATCATGTTTATATATTTTCTGTTCATGCTTCAAATGTTCATATTTTATCTTATGTAGTTTGTAGACTAGTTAAATAAATATTTAATATATCGTTTCTTTGTATGATTTCTAAAGTCAGTTCAATCAAGAAATCTATGAGTAGCATGTGAGACTGATGTTTTTAATGATATAAGTTATATAATTTTCCCTTTATAACTAGAGGGTTCTGAGGTTTTATTCATGATTTAATGTGTTAACACTACACTGGTAAACTAAAGTGAAGAGGTGGATGCTGAGGATGTGATGCTAGTTGCAGATTTTCTGGCTTCAGTATGATATTTTATCCTGCTTATAAAAAGCTCATAATCATCAAACATAAGTTTCTGTCCCTTACACACAGCAGTGAACCTCCATCTTTAACAGACAGGTGTTAGAATGTAATTCTGACTTTACTGCAAAGACAAGGAGAGAAAATTCATTTTAAAACTGGAAATATAACAAATAGTTCGGTGTAAATCAGTTTCCTCTTACTTGAGTAATTTTTTGAGGGAATTTGCCTCTGGCATTCTCTAGAACGGAAATTTCAGGAATAACCCAGCCTCTCTTCCTCCTCCTCAGACCTTCATCAGACTTGGGGAAGTTGATGACGGGCACATGTTGATCATCTGCAGTCTGAAAACACACCAATGTTTTATCAATACAGAGCTGAGCTGTGAGATCTAACATCCTAAAAAAAACATCATTAACTTATGTTTCTTTAGACCTTCCTGGGTTTCAGTTCACATATGGATGGATGGATGGATGGATGGATGGATGGATTAACATATTAAAAGATGGATGGATGGATGGATGGATTAACATATTAAAAGATGGATGGATGAATGGATATGGACCATAAACAATAAGCTGAAGGAGGTTCTGGGCACAACTTGCTTACTGCAGGCCGAATAAAGTCTGGAGCATTGTCCTTGCTCTGTGTCACACTGAGAATCACTTTTGTGTTTCCAGTCAAACCAACACCACCCATGTCAGCTGCTTCAACCACCAGGGTGTACTGAGGGTATTTCTGTTGGAAGAAAAAATAAGTCATTTTAATTTCACCACAGAGCCATAAACACCCTGCCATCAGTTTAAAGCCGGGGTTTCCAAACTTTTTCTACAGCACAACAATATGTCCAGTATAAAAACTCAAAGTTTTATTTAGCCTTGCTGCACCCCACAGTCATAACTCTGGGCCCCAACTGCTCCCAGTTTGGGAACCACTAGTTTAAAGACACTTTTGCAGCAAAGAGACAACTTTCAGGATGACATAAAAAGCCTGAACATGCAGATAATTATTAGTTTTTAAATCTCAATCACACATTCATCTTTAGGAGTTCTCACCTCTCTGTCCAGTCCATCAGCATCAACTCTGATTCCTCCAGTCACTGGATCAATGACAAACATGGAGGCACTGGGCTCCTGAGGTTCCTGACTCACAATACGGTAGCGGATATCAGCGTTGTCAGTACCTGGGTCGTCAGCATCTGTGGCCTCAACTTTTATCACCTCAAAACCTGGAGAGAGGAATTCAGAAGCTGAAATTAGGAACAGAGTCTCCTTAAAGTTTTTAGGTAATACAGGTTAACTGGCAAATAAATCTGAGCCAGTTTAGTTCTGGTTATGTCCAAACTTCTCACCACCTGCAGCAAGTGCTGGACAAGTCCAGGACTTTCTGTATTGGGTGGCAGTCTAAGGTCCAATCACTGGCTGCTAAAACTGACCATAAGCACATAAAACATCTCTTCACTGGTGGGTAGCAGTTAAATTCTACTCATGTGGGCGGTTAAGGAAAGGGCTTAGCTACATCTCAGAGCCCCATGAGGTCTTGGAACCAGTTTCCTGGAGAGAGACTTGACTTTGCTCCACTATGCAGTTGCCTGGGGTGAGGGGCAGCAGGTGGGGTTAGGCTTACTCAAAGCACCTTGTTTGTTTAATCAAAGGTTGGAGATGCTCCAGTGGATGATGGGGTGGTATGTCCCCGCCCTTGGATTAGGAAAAGAGAATACTGTAAATGGTTGTGTTTATGCGCATATTTACAGGGTGCTAAATGGTGCTCCACTCAGAAACCCCAATTTATTAAGGCCAATTTATTCTCTACCCCAGTGATTGTTAAACATGGGGCCATGAGCCTAAGCTTTGGCCTAGAGCGCCACCTAGAGTGCCCCAAAACTTTCAGTTGTGCACCTGTGGGCAATTCAGAGCCGTGGGACCACGAAAATAAATAAAGAAATAAATACATAAATGGACATTTTTATTTATATATACACACACACGCACACACATATACATATGTCTATATATATATATATATATATATATATATATATATATATTTACACATATATATATAATTCTGATTGGCTGGAGAGTGTCCATTAAAAAGTGATAATGAATACCTATGGAAGAAGTTCCGGTCAAATTGACTTATTGTTGTAAATTATTGTGCTGACTAAATGGTAGTAGGTAACCGTGGCAACAGAAACTCAGACGCCGTGCTGCAGATGCACCAAATCATGTCTGTGACGTGCATTGCTGTGAAAGGGACTTGGAGGGGGCATGGGAGTTTGCCTAACCAGTCTACATGTGCTTTGTGGACTTGGAGAAGGCGTTCAACCGTGTCCTTTGGAGACTACTGTGGTTGTGCTCCAGGAGAATCGAGTGCAGGACCTCCTTATACAAGCTGTCCCTGTACAACCGGTGTCAGAGCTTGGTCTGCATCACCGGCAGTAAACCAGAGTCGTTTCTGGTGAGGGTCGGACTCCACCAAGGCTGCCCTTTGTCACCAGTTCTGTTCATAACTTTTATGGACAGGATTTGTAGGTGAAGCCGAGGTGTTGAGAGGATCTGGTTTGGTGGCCTCAAGATTGGGTCTTTGCTCTTTGCGGATGATGTGGTTCTGTTGGCTTTATCGGGCTGTGATCTTCAGCTCTCACTGGAGCAATTCGCAGCCAAGTGTGAAGCAGCTGGAATGAGAATCAGCACCTCCAAACCCGAGACCATGGTCCTTAGTGGGAAAATGGTGGACTGGGTAGACTGGTTGAGCAAACTCCCATGCCCCCTCCAAGACCCTTAAGAGTATGTAGAGCTGGTCCACTGTTCCATGACTGTAATTAAAACCATACTGCTCCTCCTTAATCCAAGGTTTGACTATCCAACAGACCTTACCAGGGAGGCTGAGGAGTGTGATCCCCCTGTAGTTGGAGCACACCCTCCGGTCCCCCTTTTTGAAGAGGGGGACGACCACCCCAGTCTGCCAGTCCAGGGGAACTGTCCCCGATGTCCATGCGATGCTGCAGAGGCATGTCAGCCAAGACAGCCCTACATCATCCAGAGCCCTAAGGAACTCTGCGCCGACCTCATCCACCCCTGGGGCCCTGCCACCGAGGAGCTTTTTAACCACCTCAGCGACCTCAGCCCCAGAGATGGGAGAGCTAACACCAGGGTCCCCATGACTCTGCTTCCTCATTGGCAGACGTTTTGGTGGGATTTAGAAAGGTCTTTGAAGTATTTCCTCCACCGCCTTACAACGTACCGAGTCGAGGTCAGCAGCCCCCCATCCCCACTGTACACAGTGTTGACGGAGCACTGCTTATCCCTCCTGAGCCGCTGGATGGTGGACCAGAATCTTCTTGAAGCCACCCGGAAGTCATTCTCCATGGCCTCTCCAAACTCCTCTCATGCCCGAGTTTTTGCCTTAGCAACTGCCAAAGCTGTGTTCCGCTTATCCTGCTGATACCCATCAGCTGCCTCTGGAGTCACACAGGTGAGAAAAGGCCTGATAGGACTCCTCAGCTTGATGGCATCCCTTATGGCTTACTGGATCTAAATTAAATAATTTTTTGTTTTGTTTTTTTTTTTTGTTTTTTTTGTAATTAAATTTAAAAGTTTTAAATGATTTTTTTCTGTACTCATCTCACAGTTAAAATAAATATAAAGATTTTTCTGATGCACTAGTGAAGGATCACCAGCTGTGGACCTGTGGAGCCACTGTCTTGCAGCTTTTACATGTTTACCTGCTGCAACACATCTAAGTCACATTATTACTGGGTCATTAGGAGGCTTGTGCAGAACTTGACAACAAGCTGTCATTTGGAACAGGTGTGATGTGGAACAGGTGTGATGTAGATCAGGTCTGATGTGGATCACGTGTGATGTGGATCAGGTGTGATGTGGAACAGGTGTGATGTAGATCAGCTGTGATGTGGATCAGGTGTGATGTGAAACAGGTGTGATGTGGAACAGGTGTGATGTGAAACAGGTGTGATGTGGAACAGGTGTGATGTGGATCAGGTGTGATGTGGATCAGGTGTGATGTAGATCAGCTGTGATGTGGAACATATTGGTCCTGCTTTACATTCAGGAAAATGTGCTATGAACTGCATTTCTCTGTGGATGGATGGAAGAACATATTTACTAATCTGGAAAAATGTCCACGTTCATTTCCAGGTTTTCTGAATTGAGTAAAGCAGACAAATCCTCCAGAGGAGAGGGGCTGAGCATCGGTCAGTTTGAGCTACAGATCAGAGCTGTGACTGAATGCTGGTAGAGAAAGGCTGAGGGCAGATTTTAAATTCCTTGGATATTAAAATGCATCTTCTAAGCAGACCAGACGGCACATTACTCAGTCCATCTAAAGTGATGTGACTTAACTTGGACTTGTGAAAAAGGACTTGTGAACATCTCTGTTCCACATACAACTCAGGACAACTATCAGATTCAGCGTGAAAAAAGATATTTTCACAGTTTAATAAAGATGGTGACCGTACCTATTGGTGAGTTCTCAGCAAAGTCTCCAGCAAACGTGTCATTGGTGAACACAGGTTTGTTGTCATTCTGGTCGACGACATTGATCCTTACTTCTAAAACATTTTCCAGCGTAGCCGATGAACCTTCCTCTACAGCATGTGCAAGGAGCTGCAAAAAGAAAATTACCATTAGAACTTACATGCAAGTAATTTATGTCGATGCTTTAGCTCCAACTTTACAAGAACATCTATGCTACTCCCGTGTGATTGACAGGCAGCCTGTTCAGGGTGGAACCAGTCTCATGCCTAATAGCTGCCCCAGCCCAGGAACTGTTCGCTTGGGAGATGCATTTCCTAACTTTCTACTCAATAGTTGAAAGTTGCAAGTTTCTTTCTAAAGCATTTTCAGGATGCCAGTCTTGCTGGCTGCTAATAGGTTAAAATACCCTACATAGGCCTTGTGGAGCTTGATGTTTCAGCAAAGTCAAACCACGCTGTTGTTGAGGACCCTCCAGGTAAAGATGCTCCCTGCAGGAGCTTCAGGTGGTTTTACCATTACAGTCATTTAGCAGACACTTTTATCCTAAGTGACTTACAATGGTTAGGCAGCAGCAGCAAGGTGTTAATATTTATCCCTGGGGCATTCGAACCCTAATGCAATCGAGGTGTTTTTAGGTTCTCATGCACTCCCAGAAGTTGTTTTAAATGTTCATACATGTACATTTCCACATGTGTGCTCCGCCCCATCATATCACATAAGTCCGGTGTATTGAGCATTTTAAATTTATGTGCACTATGACTTTTATTTCTTTTATCTTCTGGTCTTGTTTTTAGATGCTATTCATCTTATTTATATATATGTTATTAGTTTTATAACATATTTTCCATGTGAATCTGCAGATTCATGCAGCACTTTGGTCACTTTGTCTTGTTTGAAACGTGATAAATAATGTGTGCTCATCATACAAACTGATGTCAGATCAATTAAGTAAAAAAGATATCAAAGAGCCAAGAAGTTATACCCCCCTCCTTTTTCTTACGAACCCCCCTGCAGTGTTTCCCAGTACCCCAGGGGGAGCACGTACCCCATGTGAGAAACTACAGTGATGTTGGGTCCTCCTGACTTTGTTAGCCTATCAGAGGAGCTTCCTTGATAGAGCAGGAAGTAGATGATGCTAGTCAGCTCAGCACAGAGAGGGGACGGTTTAGACTCACCTGAACTTTCAGAGACAGATCAGGGAAGATTCAGTTTTCTATTCTTTGTCTTACTAATTTAATATTAAGACTGTGATTTTAAAATAAGTCTCTGCCCCTCATTTTCCACATCTTTTTCTTTTATTAACAACTTCTGAGTTGTTATCTAAAAGTATTTTAGAAACGACGACGGGCCGGTTAGTTAAATTTTACGCGATGTCAGGATGAAACGCTGAGAGGATGCTTACTGTGTATGTTGCTTGGCTCTCTCTGTCCAGGGCTTGTGTGATGTACAGAATACCAGAATCCTTGTCCATGATGAAGAGGCCAACAGGAGGCTGATCAGCTCCTGAACCAGAGATGCTGTAATGGATCTTCTTCGCCTCATCAGAGCGGACCTGGACGAACGACAGCAGGTTATTTATATACATATATATGTATAAATGTATATATAGCTTATATATATATATATATATATATATGGACAAAAATGTTACCCTTCGGTTAATGAAAGAAAAACTCACAATAATCACAGAAATAACTTGAATCTGACAAAAGTAATAATTCTATAAAATTTAACCAATGAAAGGCAGACATTGCTTTTCAACCATGCTTCAACAGAATTATTTAAAAACATAAACTCATGAAACAGGCCCTAATTCTTTCTATCTATCTATCTATCTATCTATCTATCTATCTATCTATCTATCTATCTATCTATCTATCTATCTATCTATCTATCTATCTATCTATCTATCTATCTATCTATCTATCTATATGAAATGAAAAATACTTTATTAATCCCAAAGGGAAATTCAATATTGTAGTAGTAGTATTTTTTTTTTTTTTTTTTTTTTTTTTTTTTTTGAAAACAATCACATTAATTAATTAAGGGCTTTGTTCTTCAGCCTGATAGCTGCTGGAAGGAAGGATCTTCTGTATCTCTCTGTCTTGCATCGGACTTGAACAAGCCTCAAGTCCGATGCAAGACAGAGAGATACAGAAGATCCTTCCTTCCAGCAGCTATCAGGCTGAAGAACAAAGCCCTTAATTAATTAATGTGATTGTTTAAAAAAAAAAAAAAAAAAAAAAAAAAAAAAAAAAAATATATATATATGTATATATAGAATGTCATACATAAGTGATGGACTAGACTGAACAGAAAATTTGCCACATCCATTAACATACGTTGAGCTTTCAGAGGGACTGAGCCTTAACTCAGGGTTCAGTGGTAACCATTGTGACCTAAAGTCAGGCCTCAGTAGGTCAGTTAATGACAACTGGCGATCATTATCTATGTTGAAAATATTTTTTTTCCAAAAGTAGGTGATTGTGCGTTACTTTGGTTCGTGATGGCTGTGCTTTTTTTTTAATTCATTAAGCATTGAGATGCATTTAAAGCAGTTTGTCCAAGTAAGTGATTCAGCTCTTGTCAGAGAAACAGTAATTCATGTGTTCTACAAGTTTACATCATTAGAAAATAATGATGCTTTCAGGGCAAAATTTAAAATAACAATCTGATCCCAATGAAGCAGAAACCAACACGTTTTAATTAATACAGAATATATTAAATATTCTTCAGTATTAAACACAAACTTCCTCTTACTTGAGTGATTTTCTGGGGGAATTGTCCTCTCGTATTCTCCATAATGTTGATGGGAGGAAGAATCCACTCCCTCTTCCTCCTCCTCAGACCTTCATCAGACTTGGGGAAGTGTAAGACGGACACATGTTGATCAGCTGCAGTCTGAAAATGCCAAGATTCCACCAGTAAGCACCTGAACTGGGAAACACTCACAGTAGAAGAAGAATGCTATAACAATCTAATCTGAACAGATGAGAGTAAAAGCAGCCAGTGTGTCCTTATCACCGTTAAACCAGGTTCCATCCATGTGGAACCTCCTGTCTTTTTAAATCATAACGGTGAAGCCAGATTACAGGCTGATGTGTCTGTTAAAGACAAACCAGCCATTCATGCAGTCTTCTAACGGTAGGTCTGCAAACAATGAGGTCTTTAATAGTCCCATTTACACCTGTGTGATGTAGGTATCTATGGAACAAAAGGAGGCCACAAAGAAAAACATACATGAAGTGATTTGTGTGGGACCTGCCGCTGCATTTATCTGATAAAAGTCCATTGTGTCTTTCTGACCCATGATTAACGCAGACATAGTTTCAGGAAGTGATGCAGGTTGTGGTTCTGGAGCAGAAATGGACAGAACAGACCTTTCTCTGGACAAACTACGGTCATTTTTATCTGGAGGTGAACTGAGTTTCCACCATACTACATCATTATTTTTTGTTCGAAATAAAGAAATATCAATATTAATCAATATTTTGAAAGACTCACAGCTCTAGATGAATAAGATAATGTTTTTCCACAAATTCTCCACAGAGTGTCTCTAAACCTGCCTCTGAGTCCACTTCAGTACGATGGTTCTGGGGGATCTGGTTTTCAAGGTGATGCCCATCTTGGTGCAACACCATAACAGAAACAGTGAGTTTGTGACCTTGAGAGTCCCAGGAGTGGATGAAGAAGTCCCGATGTCCCTCATGAAGAAGGACCTGTCTCTTCACCTGCGGGAGACAAACACGAGAAGTCTAGTCAGAAACTCTGGGTTAATTTGGTCCGAGTCTAGTCAGAAACTCTGGGTTGACTCGGTCCAAGTCAAGAAAGAAACTCTGCGTTGACTCGATCTGAGTATGTTCAGTCTAGACTCAGAATTAGTTTACTCACCAGAGTTTCTCATTGTGAAAATCAGATTATATAACTGGCCCCATTCTTTCAACAACTTTTTGATTAATTTTTATGACTTTTTATTCAAATAAACTTTGAAACTGAGATTTTTTGTGATCAAATTAGTGAAATAAACCTACCACTAATGTCCCATCTATCTGAACCATGAAGTGGTCGTCATCAGTGCTGAAAAGAAATGTTGTTCGGTCGGTGCAGTCTGTAAAGTTCACTGCAAATTAAGAAAAATAAGAATGTATTTATTGTCATTTACTGTAGTACAACAAAACTAAAAGTTCATCTGAAACACTGCAAAAGATAATCAAACAGTCGCAATTACAAACATAAAAAAGATCAATACAGCACAATAAATTAATACCAACCACATACTGTCCATTAGAAATGTTCACACATGAAAACAGAGAAAAAAAATAATACATATTATTTTTCTAAAGTAATGCTACATAACAGCGTAATTTCCTGACAATTATTCTGTAATTTCCCTGAACTTACAGTGTAGAGAAGAAACCAGTAGTGTGTGTTGTCAGGATAACTGGGTAAGTAGCAAACAGTAGAAAGGAGTGATGCTGCAACTGTTAGACAAAGTAAAATGGTTGATTTTCTTTTATATTCTATCAGGACTGAGCCTTGGCACACAAAGTACCGCTGAACCCGGCCTGAAAAAGCAACAGACTGACACCTCTCTTTCTTTGGAGTAACAGGAGAGAGCCCAGTCCAGGTCAGGCTTGGTCTAGGTGGGGATCTCCTGACCTGAATTGAAGACACCATTGGCTGGTGAAAAGAAAACTTTGAGGATCTCTTTAATTCAGCCTGCATATTCTCCGGTGGGGAAGCAGAAACTGAGGTATCCTAGCCTATCACCTCGGAGGAGGTCACAGAGTTCATTAAAAAGCGTCCTAGTGACAAAATGCCAGGGGTAGACAAGCCTACCCAGAGCCTTGTCTACCTGACCCAGATAACTGTGTTTTGTAGACTTGGTGGAGATGTACGTCCACGTTAACTGAGGGATTCTCTGCAGGAGTAAGTTGAAGACGAAGCACAGAGGAATCAGGGCAGGAGCAAGGTAGAGGGAAAAGCAGAGAAAATTCAAACCATTTCGTCCTGATGGGAAATGTGAGCTCACTAGCCAACAAACTGGAAGAGTTTTAAGCGCTAACAAAGACACAGAAGGAATGCAGAGAATGCAGTATCATGTGTTTTTACCAAAACATGAGTGCAGGAACATATCCTGAACTCTAATGCATCTCTACTCTGCTTTATGACTGTTCAAGCAGTACAGGACAACGTTAGTAGAAAGTGCAAAGGTGGAGGTATTGCAGTGGCTGCAAAAACAGACGGTGTCATCTGTTAATAGAGAAGATCTGTACCAAGTACAATGAACTGTTAGCTGTGAGTCCATCCGTTCATTGTCTATAACCACTTATTCCAGTACATGTTTACGGGAAACCAAAAGCCTATCCCAGCAGCTACTAGACTAGAGTCGGGGTAAACCCTGGACAGGTCGTCTGTACATTTCAGGACCAAGGCAAGGCAAGGCATTTTATTTGTATAGCACATTTCATGTACAGGACAATTCAAAAGTGCTTTACATAAAACAAAGATATTACAGATATTTGGAAATAGATGATTAAAAGCAAGATAAGCAAGATAAGTAAAAAAAAAAAAAAAAAAAAAACAAGTTAACATGCAGATTTCATGCATAGGCACATGAGAAAAGAAATGTTTTTAACCTGGATATAAAAATGTCGACATTTGGTAAAAGTTTTATCTCCACTGGCAGTTTGTTCCACTTGAATGCAGCATAACAGCTAAATGCTGCTTCTCCATGTTTAGTCTGGACTCTGGTCTGGACTAGTTGGCCAGAGTCTTTGGATCTAAGAGCTCTGCTAGGTTTATATTCTCTGAACATATCACAGATATATTCTATATACAGATATATTTGTAAACAATCAGAAAGGTTTTAAAATCTATTCTGTGACTGACTGGAAGCCAGTGTAAAGATTTAAAAACTGGTGTGATGTGTTCAGATCTCTTAGTCCTGGTTAAAACTCTTGCAGCAGCGTTCTGGATGAGCTGCAGATGTTTAATGCTCTTTTTAGGAAGTCCTGTTAAAAGACCATTACAGTAATCCAGTCTACTGGAGATGAATGCATGGATGAGTTTCTCTTGGTCTTTCTGGGAAACTAAACTTTTATTTCTGTTGATGCTTCTGAGCTGGTAAAAAGCTTCTTAGTGAAGCTTTGATGTGGCTGCTGAAAGTCAGGTCTGAGTCTATCAACACTCCCAGGTTACGAACTTGGTTGGTGATTTTAAGAGCCCGAGTCTCCAGGTGTTTGCTAATGCTGACCCTCTTCTCTTTGCTACCAAACAGAATCATCTCAGTTTTGTCTTCATTTAATTGTAGAAAATTCTCCCTCATCCAGGTGTTTTTTTTGCTCCAGACACTGACACAGTAAGTCTATTGGGCTGCAGTCGTCTGGTGACAGAGACACATAAAGTTGTGTATCATCTGCATAACTTTGATAATTAATGCTAAAGTTCTGTAATATTTGACCCAAAGGGAGCATATAAAAGTTGAACAGAAGAGGTCCAAGGACTGACCCTGAGGGACTCCACAAGTCATGGCCACTCGCTCGGATTCATAGCTGCCGATCGTAACAAAATAACTCTGGCCTTCTAAATAGGACCTGAACCAGTTAAGGACCGCTCCAGAAAGTCCAACCCCGTTTTCCAGCCTGTGCAACAGGATTCTGTGATCTACAGTATCAAACGCAGCACTGAGATCCAACAGAACCAGGACTGATACTTGACCAGAATCAATATTCAACCTAATGTCATTTAACACTTTGACCAGAGTTGTTTCAGGGCTGTGATGAGGTCGGAAGCCGGACTGAAATTTATCAAGATTTCCACTTTCATTTAAAAAGTCATTAACCTGGTGAAATACAACTTTCTCAATAATCTTGGAAATAAAAGAGAGGTCAGAGACAAACAACCACTCACATGCACTCCTAGGAAGAATTTAGAAACACCAATTAACCTAGCAAGCAAATGTTTGTACTATTGGGGAAGCCAGAATACCTGGAGAGAACCCATGGGAAGAACTTGTAAATTCCACACAGAATAGCCCCAGCCTTCTTACCATGAGACTAACCACCATCCATTCATCTTATTTACCAAGACAATTTAGATGTGTATATATGTAGTTATACCTAGTATAGCTGCAAAAACAACATCCTGGCATATTTATAGCAACCTCTGGAGATTTTAATAATGTCTCTCTGCTATAATTTCCAACATTCCAACATTTTCCAAGCTACTCCACCAGAGAAAACACCATGTTGGGTTTTTTTGTACAAATATTGACCTGCCTCCTTTAGGAGGATAAGACCATAATCTGGTTATTTTCATGTCCACCTACAAGCCCATCGTTCAGCAGCAAGCAGTCATCACAGAGACTATTAAAACCTGGTCAATTAAAGCTGAAGATGCTCTGAGAGGTGCTTTGAGACCAGACTGGAACGTCTTCTGTGAACCGCATGGAGAGAACATCAATCCCACGATTGAGTGACAGATTAAATCAACTTCTGTGTGGACAGCGTTGTCCCAACAAGAACAGTAAGACGCTTCCCCAATAACAAATCCTGAATCCTCAGAGAACCGAAAAAGCTGCTAAAGACAGCCTGACTAATCAACTCTGTCAACTACATGTCCAAATAATGCTGCTTGTGTTTTATCCTGAGCCTTAGGTTGGGCAGAGCTGGTTCCAGGAAGCTTTGGGCGAAGTCCTGTCAGCTCCTGCTCTCACAGCTGTTTTGCATCTGCCCTCACCAAGGAGTGCAGGAGCAACCTCACCAGATTGTTCTTCTTCTTCTTCTTCTTCTTCTTCTTCTTATTATTATTATTATTATTATTATTATTATTATTATTATTATTATTATTATTATTATTATTATTATTAAAGCAAAATGTCTCAGAAACTGTATCTGACAAATATGTCACGTTGGGCTCTTATGGGTTAATTAATTTTCTTTTGTGTTTCTACTAACTTGTTGTTAATTAAGTTGCATGGTTATTTGGTTTTTATTCCTTGTGTATGTTTTTTTTATGTTGGATTGTTGATTTTGTTTCTGAATGTGTAGCACTGTAGCTGCTGTGTTTTAACCGTGTCTCCCCTTTTCTTTGTTAGGTGCTGTGGCCCAGGGCAGCCGCCCAATCCCTGGTGTTGGTCCACGATTCCCCTTGATTGCTGTGTATGTGTGAGTGATTACACGGGTGTGTAGAATGTAGACCCCTTCCCCCTGTTAGTGATTGGAGCTGCCGCATGCTGAATCGACCCCTGACAGTGATTTCCCTCTTTGCCACAGTGCTAACATTATTTTGGATTTGTGTTTTAATTTTGTTATCACTTTATTTGGTTGTTTAATAAAATCATACTGTTTTATATGATACATCTCCGGCCTGTGGTACCTTTAAAGAACCTAACTGTGTGGTGTAGCTGGTTGTCCCCTCTCTTGGTGGTTGTGTGGTGCTACATCATCATATTACATATGGAATGCTATGAATGCCAAGAATTTTTTGGCAGTAGGAATAATCAGGTCCACGCCATCAACAGTAGGAGCAGGATTCCTTTTTGTGCAGAAGAAAGATAAGAGCCTGAGACCATGCATTGACTATTGTGGCCTTAACCAGATAACCATTAAGAACAAGTTTCCTTTACCCCTCATTACCTCCAGGGAGCGACTATCTTCACCTAGCTCGATCTCTGCATTGCCTACTATTTGGTTAGAATTTGTGAGGGGTGACAAGTGGAATTCAACATTCAACAAACCTTTAGGCCACTTTGAGTATTTGGTCATGCTATTTGGTCTCACAAATGCTCCGGCAGTCTTCAAAGCCCTCATTATTGATGTACTGAGAGATCACTTGAACCTGTTTGTTTTTGTTTACCTAGACGATATCTTGATCTATTCCAAGACACCCACAGAACACAGACATGTCCAGATGGTACTACAAGGCTTCCTGGAGAACCAGCTCTATGTCAAGGCCAAAAATTTGAGCTGCTGCATTTTAACCTTCCTTGATTATATCTTCCAGGATGGGCAGGTGAAGACAGCTTCAGACAAAATCAAGGCAGTGGAAGACTGGCTGACACGTCCAACCACAAGCAGTTTCAAAGGTTCTTGGGTTTTGCAAACTTCTAATACAGATTTATCTGCAGTTACAGCACAGTTGCACATCCACAAACTAAATAAATTTCTGGACCCCTGCAGCTGACCTGGTTTTTCTAAATTTACAACGGCACCCGTCCTCTTCCAACTTGACCCTGATCGGCAGCCCATCCTGGAGGTGGATGCCTCGGACTTGGGTGTGGACGCAGTATTGTCTCAGAGGTCAGCGTCATAGGGAAAGCTGCACCCATGTGCTTTTATCTCATGGCGATTGTCAGCTGCGGAACAACACTATGATGTAGGCAACCAGGAATTATTGGCCATGAAACTTGCTCTAGAAGAATGGAGACACTGGTTGGACGGAGCTAAACAGCCTTTTATTCTGTGGATCGACCACAAGAATTTCACTTACCTTCAGAGTGTCAAGAGGCTAACTTCATGATCCCGCAATGTCAAGTCAGATGCCCTTTTCTGACTCTTCACCTTCACTAAAGAGTCAGATGAACCAAGCAAGATTGTTCTTTCATTCTGTCAAGTAGGAGGGGTCTCATGGCAAATTGAAGACCAGATCCATCAGGGGTTAGCCACAGATCCAGATCCTGGCAATGAAGCCCCAGGGCAATGGTTGTACCCTCAGCGACCCACTTTGCCATCATCCAGATGCTAAATTTTCATGTCATCCTGGGATTCATTTGACTAGCCCCTTTCTGCAACACCATTTTTGGTGGCTGTTTCTGGCAATGGATACCAGGGAGTATTTGTCGGCCTGTGCCACTTGTGCCTGAAACAAGAGTAGCAACTACCTCCCGGACTTCTGCAGCCTCTGGAAGTCCCCTACCAACCCTGGTCTCACATATTCCTGGACTTTGTCACTAGTCTACCTCCTTTTCAAGGTAAAACCGTCACTCTCACTGTAATCGATGGTTTCTCTAACTTGGCTCATTTCATTCCCCTTGACAAACTGCCATTACTAGAGACTACAGACCTCTTTGTCGATAATGTTTTTTGTCTTCATGGGATTCCGTCTGAGGTGGTGTCTGACCGGGGACCCCAGTTTGTCTTGTCTCTAAGGTATAGAAATCTTTCTGTGCCGCCCTGGTTGCTAAAGTCTCATTGTCCTCTGGTTACCAGAGACTGTACTCTATTGTGTTGCTTTTAACAACCCCTCCACCTGGATATGGCATTTGGCATGGATTGAGTATGCTTACAATCCTCTTACCACCTCTGCCACTGGACTGTCTCCTTTTGAGTCTTCTCTGGGTTATCAACCTCCCCTGTTTTTTGAGGACAGGGATCTTGAGGTTCCCTCTGTTCAACATCATCTCCAGTGAGTCCAGCGCATTGGATCCAGATCTGTGAAGCCCTGCAATGCACTGCTGAGAGCAACCACCATCTAACCACGTCTCTGACCCGCTGTACGCCCCTGCCCAGCTGGTTTGGCTGGCAGCCAAGGACATTCCACTGAAGTCCACGTCTAGGAAACTGGTCCTTAAGTTTGTTGGTTCTTACGTGATTGAGTCTGTCATCAGCCCTTCCTCTGTTTGCCTCAAGTCCCCCTCCACCTGCCCGCCCGGGTGGTGGATGATCATCCTGCATACTCCATCTGCCACACTGTTTGTTCGCCCCTAGGAACGCAGCCTGCAATAGCTTGTTCACTGGGAGGGTTATGGTCCAGGGAAGCGTTCCAGAATTCCTCGTCGGAAATCAAATAATGTTTTTAATTCTACAAAGTCTTTAACTCTTTCACACTAAATTACTAATATTTGACAGTTTCTGAGACGTTTTGCATCATATCATGGTAAAAAAAAAAACTTTGCTTTAAACCTTGTTGTATAAAATCTTATACTTGTCTGCTGCCCCCTGGTGCACAATATTTGCACTACAATTATTCTGACATATCACACGGCCATATACCATACATGCAGTCGTCTGCAATCACTGCAATCAAGTGTTTTCTGTATCCCTCAGTCAGACTTCTGCACCCGTTGACAGGTATTTTAGCCTACTGCTCATCAGCAAAGAGCTCTTATTATTCTTTTCAACTCACTTCAATTGAAAAGCAATGTCTTATTTCACTAAATTATAATGTAGAAAATTTTTACTTTTTTCAGTCTCCATTGATTTGAGTGACTATTGTGGATTTTGCATTTTCTTTGATGGAAAGGTATGAATACATTTGAGGTCGACTGTATACAAAATAGTTTTGCATTTTACATTTTGTTAAAGTAAAAAATAAAAACTTCTGATAACAAAAAAAAAAACAAACATTTTCTGTCCATGTTTTTCTGTGGTCAGGTGTTAAAGGGTTAAGTATCATGAAAGGTGTAAACTGTGAATGCGTGTTGAAACTAGTCTAAAAATCTGCAGTGAAATATAAGTGAAATATTTAGAAAACTATCAGTTTTACAGTGTCTGTAACTATTTTTCAGTTGGATAAAACCTGTTTGCTGTGAGAAAAACCAGGAAAACTCTGGACCAAGTGGACAAATACTAGAGATGTCTTGGTTCCTACCTTTCCCCAATCTCATGCCCTGCCTCAGTTGCTCTCCAGGAACTTTGAAAGTGATAATGTCTGAATCAAATCCTGGTGCACATGTGTAGCACGCTACATGTGAAGCCTGGAAGAAAAGAATTGTGTTAATGAACCGTGGTTCTGATGAACTGGAAATGTTTGACACTCATCATGGTTCAAGTTCAGGATCACAGAAATCTGGAATCAGGAGAATCATATCCTGCCAGTGTCATATTTAGGTCAATTTATGGTTAATGATTAAGTCTCAGATGATAAAATCATGCAAGAAAGTCATTGTTCTCATCCAGTTGTTGTTTGCAGATTTTATTAAGCTGTGTTTAATAAAAATCTTTTCCCAGAACATATATTTGTATTTTAGGGGTGAAGAGTGAGTCCTGCAGCCTGCAGTGTTGATGCTCACTGCTGTCAGTTTATGCAGTTTAAAATCATGAAAATCTGAACACTGAACACACAATCTTTTACATGAAATTAATATTATTTAATCTTTCCAACCGCTTCTTCTTTATTTACAGACCAAAGAATAAGGTAAGTGTAAATTGCAGTCTCACCTGAAAGATGATGATTAAAATGCCACAAACTGTCAACCAGATGGTCCCCATCTGTAAAAAGTCCTCTCCTCAATGTGCTGGCAAGTAGAAGAAATGTTTTTGGTAAAGCTGTTTGTGCTTTTTCCCTCTTGTCTCTGACTATCTTTCAGTATAAATACCAGAACAAGTTGCTTCAGGAACAGCAGGTTAATGACATCATCACTCATCTTCCTGACAGGATGATATTGAAGATGGTGAGGCAGAAAACAAGGTTTTCCAGGAATTTCCATTTATGAGCAGCAAGTCAATGCACATCAGATTTGTTGTGTAACAACCCCTGATCTTCACCAAACATGTTAACACACACCAAGCTGACAACATGCTACAGTAATGACTTCTTTCACTGTAACATTTGTGCAAAAAACTGATTTTATTTACCTATTTGGTCCGTGTCAACTTTTTATTTAATATCCAATTATAAATCAGAAATAAAAGAATACATAATTAGCTTGCTTTCCATTTTTTCTTTTAGAAATCGATTAAAAAAACACTAAAACCAGGCTGTTTTTGCACATTAAGATTTCCCTCAGACAGAAATTGAATTTCATATTTTAGCTGCTTCCTGCTCTGTGTGTTGTCCAAGTGGTGATATCGCCTGGGCTCAGTGTAGTAAGACAGAATTTACCAAACTTTGTGAGCCACAACACCTAAGATAACGTGTGGCTTTAGACGGGTTCTTTGGATTCTTCCGAAACAATCAGCCATTATGTACACTGCTCAGAAAAATAAAGGAAGCATATAATCATTAGCATATAAGTCAGAGTCAGGACCACTTCTGGGATATCAGTCTCCCACTTCTGTGGATCAACTTCACTTGCTGGTGTACAAATGGAACAAACAGGTGAAAACGAGGTAATTATCAAGATAGACAAATAAAGTATGTGCACCAGAAGCTGCTCCTGAAACATAGTAAAGTGAAGTTTTTCAGACATGTGTGAAGAAGGGCAGGCGCCCGAAACCTCACTTTATTCCATTTTTCAGGAGCAGATTCTGGTGTGCGGACTTCATTTTCTTTGTCTGATGTTGCCTTTTTGGTCCAGCATCACTCTTCTGGCATGTACAGGTTATCTTCACCTGTTCTGTAATTATTAAAACAACCCCTATAAAGGAATGAGGTCCTGCAGGAGGAGGCCACAGACCATTTCCCTGTCTTCATCCTTTCTGGATGATTTTTGCTCACGTTAGCATTTAGCCAGTGTCCTCATCACCAGAGGCAACATGAAGCGTGTCTGAAACCCACAGAAGCTGATCAGGTACTGCAGCTCATCCAGGATGTGGTAAGAAGGTTTGCTGTGTCTCCCAGCACAGTGTGGAGACCATGGAGGAGATACCAGGCGACAGACCAGTTTACCAGGAGACGTGGAGAGGGCCGATGGAGGACAACAACCAGCTTTAGGACCGCTATCTTCTCCTTTGTGCAGGAAGACCAGGAGGAGCTCTGTAGTCCTACTAAATGACTCCAGCTGCCACTAATGTTCATGTTTCTGCTCAAACTGTCAGAAACAGACGCCATGAGGTGGTATAAAAACCCACGTCCACTAGTGGAGCCTGTGCTTACAGTCAAACACCGAGCAGCCTGATTGGTATTTACGAGAGACCACCAGGATTGGTAGACTGGCTCCCTGTGGTCTTTGTGGATGAGAGCAGGTTCACATGGAGACCATGTGACAGATGCGAGAGAGTCTGGAGACGTCATGGAGAACGTTCTGCTGCCTGCAGCATACTCAAGCAGGACCGGTTTGGCAATAGCTCAGTGATGGTCTGGGGAGGTCAGATCCTTGGAGGGCTGTGCAGACCTCCATGTGCTAGCCAGAGGTACCCTGACTGCCTTTAGGTCCCGGGATGAGATCCTGAGTTTTGCTCTAAGCTTTGCATCACAAGCTAGCAAGAGGATATGAACACATTACAAATGCACTGTCGCTGATTCAGCAAAGAAACGCAAGAAGACATTATTGGAGGAAGAGAGAAAACGAAAGAGAGCAAGAGATAAAACAAGAAACGAGATAAGAGTTTTACTGGCTGAAGAGATCTCAAAGTACAGGTAGGATGAAGGTGACGGTGGATTAGTCATTGATAGGGGACAAACACTGAGAAAATCTGCTAAATTTCTGTTGCGTGTCTGAGAATCACTTTAAAGTGAAATCATTTCAAGTTTACAGTAAACTTAAAAGTTTCATAAATGATCAATTAAATCTTAAACACAGGTGCAGCGGCTTGTAGCTCTTGGGTAAAATACTGTTTGAGTGTGGTTTTGATTGAATTTTGGGAACTTCACCTGGGCAGACCAAACAAATTACAATACAGTCATGAATCACTGATACAAACTGGGTTTACACAACATTTACTGCCTGTTAAGGACATGCTGCTAATCACCAGATTCCAGAGGAGGCAGCCAAACCACCGTCGTCTCTGTGGATTGTAATACCGATCAGCAGGTGACGGAGACGGCATTGGGAGCACATCCAGAAACTGGGCTGCAGAGATGGCGCTCTTGCTCTGCTAAGGAGGAATTTGGAAGGACCACCGCTCCCTAACCTCTCTGTTCCCAATGCCAGGTCTCTCAAAGTACAATGGATGAAGTACGATTCTGCTTAACATCATGGTCACAGGACAGCTGTGTTATGGTCATCTGTGAGACCGGGCTCCACTCTAGAGTTCCTCAAACTTCAGAATGCTTATCTAGACAAGGCTTTTATTATGGCAGGTAATTTTAATCATGTGAATCTGAAGGCTGTGTTTCCAAGGTTTGAACAGCATGTGACTTGTGCCACCAGAGGAGCGAAACACTGGATTGTGTTGCCCTAACATCCCCAAAGCATACAGAGCCTTTCCCTACCGCACCGTGGATGGTCAGATCACCTGTTGTTTCTTGCCCCAGCCTATCATCCCATAAACAGACAGCTCCAACCCACCATAAAAATAATAACATGGCCAGAGGAGCTTCTGCACAGCTACAGGACTGTTTTGATGCATTAACTGGAGCCTGTTTCCCACCAAGGATATTGATGAATACACGTCAAGTGTCCTCTTTTTGACATCCTTACCATTAAGAGGCAGGTCCATGTCTTTCCACATAGAAAACCATGGAGGACAAAAGAGGTCTAGCTCCTCCAGTGGGAACGTGACACAGCCCACAAATCGGGGGACAGAGAGCAGTACAGCCTAGCCAAATACAACCACAGCAAAGGCATTAAAATGGCCACAAGGGCCTACAGACAGAGGATCTAGGCCCATTTCTGGACTGTGGATGCGACAGGTGTATGGCAGGGCATCCGTCACATAACAAACTGGGAGCAGCAGAGACCCTGCAGGGAACAACACATCCCTGCCATAGGAGCTAAATAACATCTATACTAAGTTTGAGAGACCGTCACATGATGTTGTACCACACAAAACACAAGGCTGACGATACATTCACCCTATAGACATACGAGCTTGAATGTGTCCGAAAATCTGTCTGTATTAAAAAAAGCAGCAGGTCCTGATGGGATCCAGGCAGGACTCTCAGGGACTCTCTCACCAGTTCACCAAGGTTTTAAAAGACAATTCGAATCTCTCCCTGGTGCATGCTGTTGTCCCCGCCTGTCCTAAATCTGTTACCATCATTCCAGTGCCAAAACAAGTGAACATCAGCTCCCTCAGTGTCTACAGACCAGTGGCCCTAACCTGAATCATCATGAAGTGCTTTGAGACTCATCCTGGGGCACCTGAAGACGACTCTCTCTCCCACTTTGGACCAGCATCAGTATGCTTACAGGGCAAATAGATCCACAGAGGAGGCCTTAAACTCTGCTATCCACATTGCTATGTCCCACCTGGAGCAGAAGGGGCATATGTGAGGGTTTAATTCATGATCTTAGCTCTGCTTTTAATACTGTTGTCCCCAGCATACTATTCAGAAAGCTACGGGGACCTGGGCCTTCATGAACATCTGAGTCTGTAGATCAAGAACTTTCTGACAAACCGCTCACAAACAGTGAGACTTGGTCCTACAGTGTGTGCAGAATTATTAGGCAAGTTGTATTTTTGAGGATTAATTTTATTATAGAACAACAACTATGTTCGCAATGAACACAAAAGACTCATAAATATCAAAGCTGAATATTTTTGGAAGTTGGAGTGGGGCTTTTTTAGTTTTAGTATCTTAGGAGAATATCTGTGTGTGCAGGTGACTATTACTGTGCATAATTATTAGGCAACTTAACAAAAACCAAATATATACCCATTTCACTTATTTATTTTCACCAGGGAAACCAATATAACAACTCAAAATTTACAAATATACATTTCTGGCATTCAAAAACAAAACAAAAACAAATCAGTGACCAATATAACCACCTTTCTTTGCGAGGACACTCAAAAGCCTGCCATCCATAGATTCTGTCAGTGTCTTGATCTGTTCACGATCAACATTGTGTGCAGCAGCAACCACAGCCTCCCAGACCCTGTTCAGAAAGGTGTACTGTTTTCCCTCCCTGTAGATCTCACATTTGATGAGGGACCACAGGTTCTCTATGGGGTTAAGATCAGGTGAACAAGGAGGCCATGTGATTATTTTTTCTTCTTTTAGACCTTTTCTGGCCAGCCACGCAGTGGAGTACTTGGATGCGTGTGATGGAGCATTGTCCTGCATGAACACCATGTTTTTCTTGAACGATGCTGACTTCTTCCTGTACCACTGCTTGAAGAGGGTGTCTTCCAGAAACTGGCAGCAGGACTGGGAGTTGAGCTTGACTCCATCCTCAACCCGAAAAGGTCCCACAAGCTCATCTTTGATGATACCAGCCCATACCAGTATCCCACCTCCACCTTGCTGGCGTCTGAGTCGGAGTGGAGCTCTCTGCCCTGTACTGATCCAGCCACGGGCCCATCCATCTGGCCCATCAAGACTCACTCTCATTTCATCAGTCCATAAAACCTTAGAAAAATCAGTCTTATGATATTTCTTGGCCCAGTCTTGACGTTTTATCTTGTGTGTCTTGTTCAGTGGTGGTCGTTTTTCAGCCTTCCTTACCTTGGCCATGTCCCTGAATATTGCACACCTTGTGCTTCTTGGCACTCCAGTGATGTTGCAGCTCTGAAATATGGCAAAACTGGTGGCCTATGGCATCTTGGCAGCTTCACGCTTGATTTTCCTCAGTTCATGGGCAGTTATTTTGCGCCTTGTTTTTTCAACATGCTTCTTGCGACCCTGTTGACTATTTTGAATGAAACGCTTGATTGTTCGATGATCACGCCTCAAAAGCTTGGCAATTTTAAGAGTGATGCATCCCTCTGCAAGACATCTCACTATTTTTGACTTTTCAGAGTCCGTCAAATCTCTCTTCTGACCCATTTTGCCAAAGAAATGGAAGTTGCCTAATAATTATGCACACCTGATATAGGGTGTTGATGTCATTAGACCACACCCCTTCTCATTACAGAGATGCACATCACCTGATATGCTTAATTGGTAGTAGGCTTTCAAGCCTGTACCGGTTGGAGTAGAACAACATGCATAAAGAGGATGATGTGACCAAAATACTCATTTGCCTAATAATTCTGCACACACTGTAGGGCTGAGCAAACCAAATTTTATGTCTCAATATTTTTTACCTGAATCACATATGATATGTATATCAGCATATTTTTTGTCAAGTAACCAAAGAGACAGCTCTAATTTACAGCCTTCAGTGCCAAATACACTTTAATTAAGGATCAGCAGCACATGTGCATTAAAACAGTTGACTGAAATTAAAGTATCTTTACATTAAGTTAAATCCTCCTAAAGCAAAATTTATGAAAAATACTTTCAAAGACCACAACGAAATTACAGCTGTGCAAAATGCAAAAGAAAAGATGCTTTTAACTCAAAACAAGCTATATAAACCATATTCCCTCATTCTATATCGATTTTGCAACTCCGCTGCAGTCGTCTTTATCCCTGCTCAACAATACCAAAAATTCCATTCAAGTTTGATCTAGCTGCAGTTTGTCCCTGCGCCGAGAGCCTCACACACCGATTGGCTGAGTGCACCACATGGTGTGGCTTACCTAACGTACGCCAGTTAAAATAAAAGCACCTGGTCAGATTTTATATTTTAACTCAGGTCCATTTGGGACAGGTTCTGGGTCTGGATCTGGTCTGCTATATCGCGTCTGATAAAGTCTCGATATATTGCCCAGCCCTACTTGGTCCCCACACCTCCCCAGTCCTGACACCCTAGTACAGGAGCACCTCCAGGATGTGTGCTCAGCCCTACCCTGTACTCCCCCTCCACCTGGGACTACTCATCAACGCATCCGACAAACACCGTTATAAAGTTTGCAGATGATACAACTGTCATAAGTCTCATCTCTGCAACGATGAGACCACATAAAGAGACAAAGTTCACAGACTGACTGGCTGAGGATCAGACACCAGGAGCAGGTGTCCAGCTTCAAGTTCCTGAAACATCAACACCACTGCTGTAGTGAAGAAGGCCCACTAGAGACTGGACTGCCTCAGGATTTTGAGGAAGAACTCCCCTGGACTGCTGAAAAACTTCTACCACCGCTCTATAGAGAGCGTACAGACATGTTCCTTTTTAGCATGTGTGTTGTCTCGCTCCTGGCCTCTACATGGCATCATGCCATCCACCTTGATTAATGGGTGGCAGCATGTGGATGTGTTTGACCAGCCAGGCTCTCTTCCTTCCATCTCCTGTGGTGGCTGTGGTTTGGCGTGCTGTTGGTAAGGTGCCAGCCTTCTCCGTGCAGGGCTCCTGTCTGCTGTGGTGTAGAAACTGACTGCTCTGCTGGATGCTGTGCTCACAGCTAAATGTCCGCTTGTTTGCTTTTTTACTTTTTTCTTTTCGCTCATATTCCAGCTGATGATTGCTGGGCATGTTGTAGATCACGGCACAATTGAACCGCAGCATTTGAGGATCTCTGCAAGTTTTCCGGGGCTGCGCCCATGAAAACAAGGTGGTATCTATTAATTGATTTTGTAGTTTACAGTTTTAATTCTCTGTTAAATAAATTTTCTCTGCTTTCAGAGGCACCAGATCTTGGGCTGCTTGGAGGACTGCTGCTGTTTTTGGCTCTTCATAGCTTCCTGCTCTGACGGCTGAACTGTCACGTGTTGGTGTTGTTTTGATTTATTAATGTTTGGTTAAATAAAAATTATATATTTTTTTATAACAAGTCTAGCTCGTGGTGTATTCAAATAACCTATGACCCATTTTTTATAACGTACAGTACCAGTTTCTACCTCTCAGCTGTCCATGAGCTGAACTTCCAGAACTTTAGGATATTTTCTTAGTGATCCGCCCCTATCAACAGCTAATTCAGCAGCTTCATCCTACCTGTACTGTGAGATCTGGCTCTGTCTGTTCTCCTCCTCTGATGTCGTCTTGTGTTTCTTTGCTGAATCAGTCACGGTGCATGTTCATAATAGCCGGTGTGTTTATATCTGTTTACTAGTGTGTGATGTGGAGCATAAACCAGAAACCCATCTACAACGTTGCATGGGGGTCCCGGAAGTAAAAGTAGTGAAGTGATTTCTCAGCTTTGAGACACTGCTGGACAGAAATGCTCATAACAGACGTCACTGTCACAACCAGTCTGGAACGCACGTTTTAGGGTTGAAAGTTACGAAATGCATCTTTAAGATAACCCACTGTCTTGCTATTCTTTTAAAAAGCGATAGTTTCATGATGGTTTGGAGGTGCTACAGTAGTTTCTCCTTGAATGGTGGACTTTTTTTTCCATATGCCACTTCATGATTAGTACATAGATCAGATAGCTGGATCAACTCAGTCATGGACCTCAACACAGCCTAATCTTCCTCCACACCAGAACATACTGAGACCTCTGTCTCCACCTCTAGCCTGTCTGTCTTCTGCAGTCAGATGAAGAACTAAGTGGAGAAATTGAACCGGATCAAGGCTGCAGGTCCAGGTGGTTTCAGATCCAGGGTTCTGAAAACCTGCTCAGAACAACTATGGTGGATTCTTCAGCACCTTTCCAACAGCAGCCTGAGTCAGAAAAGAGTTCCTGTGCTGTGGAAAACATCCTGCCTTGTGCCAGGAACTAAAAACACCCAACCATCTGAACCAGATGACTACAGACCAGCTGTCCTAACATCTGTCATCATGAAAGTCCTGCAGAGACTCTTATTGGCCCACCTCAATAAACAGATCAAAATCTTTCAGGACACATTACAGTTTACACCCTCAACAATACCAAAAATTCCATTCATCACATTATCTCTACATCTCAAAATGAAACAACTATAAAAGCTCATTCATCATGTAGTAACATAATATTTTCCATAAGAAGCCCATTATAAGAGTTCTCAAGTTTTTGTTTCCATTAAATCTTCGTGTAAGTGAAACCTTGTACTTTCTGATCTAACCACCGTCACATGACTACACACAGACGCCTGCCAAAAAAAACAATCTAACTTTTCACTAAACCTCTGCAAGTCAAGACATCTGAAACATTAACAAACCAAACACTGATAATTATGTTTCAGTCCTTAGTGTGTTTGAGCCTCAGACAGATCCAGTCCTGGTTGTTTTCCATGAAGCTGTAGTTTCGCCTGAAGTCACATCAAAACAAACGGTTGGGTAACAGACGGAGAGGAGGGGAGTGACTACTCAAATTCAGGAAATCCTGCTTTATTGCAGGATTTTTATAATAAAACAATGTTATAATAAAACATTTAATTTTATATTTTATATATGAATTCTTAAAATGAAACTACAGTGGAACTAATATACTGTGGCGTAAATGTGAAGTCAGGTTTAAAAGTCATCTTCAGTTTGACACAGATAAAGCAAGACATGCACTTCAGTTGGTCCACATTCATTTCAGCCAATAAATGTTTCTGAGCAAAGCTGTAGGTAAAGGTGTCCATGGTGGGAAGTTCTGCTTGGTTCTGTCCATTTATGCTTCCTAAATAGGGATGTCTGTTTCAAACGTTGTCATACGTCCTCATACTCACATGCATTTTCTACATTGCCATGGTTGTTAGGTCAGTTCCTCTACTTGTGGGCAGTGCTGAGTTCAGAGTTCACTCCCACGAACTGACATCAGTGTTAGACAGCAGTTGATGCTGGTAAAGCACCTCTATAAAGTTCTTTTCAACTGCACTCACACAGCCTTTCTGCAAAAGTTCTACATGAGTTTGCTCAATCTCAAACTGCCCTGTATACACAACCCACTGTATGCGCGTCCTCGCGGAGGCTACGGCACTTTAAGGGCCATCCCAAACCACGTAGTGTGGAGGGGAAGTGGACCATTCAGCCCTCAAATAGTGAGTCTGCAACACTCCACACTCATAACAAATTTAGCAGCTGGTTAGATGCTAAATGGAGGAAACAGCCTTCGAATATGAGTTCTGCATGTTGCACTGACAGAAAATCACAAAGGTTTAAGAGGATAAAACGAAACTAGCAAATGTTACTTTATTCTGTTGTTTGATTAATGGGGTTAAAGGACTTACTTAAAAATATTTAAAGTATAATGTAGCTCCTATCATTTTAATGGTTGGTGAATTTATGATGTTTCAGGGACAGCGCACAAAACGAGGCAGCTGGTACAGCTCTGCAGCGAGGGCAGCATGTGCTCCATACCATTTTATTTCTAAAGCACTTTAAAAACAGCTGACCAAAGGGCTGTACAATAAGTTAAAAAGAGAAAAAACATAAAAACTGTACAAATAAAGAGCAAGGATAAAAGTGTAAATAAGTCTATAAATGACAACACAGGAGCTATAAGACATTTAAAATAACACAAGTACATACAAAGGGTAAAAGACACAGATGTGAACTCATACTTGCCTGAAAGCCAAAGAGTAAAATTGTATTTTAAACAAGACTTAAAAACAAGAAAAGAAGATTTTACGAGCTAAAACTGAAAAGGTTGTGTCTCTCCCGGATTTATAAAATGTTTTGGGGCCAGTTAAAAGCATCTGATCAGCAGATCTAAGAGCATGTGATCCATATATGGGTGAAGCAGCTCAGACAGACAAAAAGACCAGTTAGGGACTTACAAACAAATAAAAGAATCTTAAAATGGACTTCCCTCTCCCCGGCCACATTCACCAGCTCCTCCAGTGGGATCCCGAGGTGTTCCCAGGGAACTGATGAGACAGAGTTCCTCCAGCGTGTCCTGGGTCTTCCCCGGGGCCTCCTCCCAGTGGGACGTGCCTGGAACACCTCACCAGAGAGGCGAGGCATCCTGACCAGATGCCCAAGCGACTCTACTCTAAGCCCCAGGTTACCAAGCTTCTCACCCTTTCTCTAAGGGAGAGCCCTGTTTGATGTCAGAATCCTGGATTGGTTGATTTGAAGTGCAACTGACATGCAGTATAGTGCCTTACTTCACAGGTGTGTAGCGTGGTGTTTTGTGGTGCGGTTTGCGGTGTACCTCTAAAGCAAGCTAGATGTGTGTTCTGAAGCAGCACGCCTCTCATCTTTAGTACTGTGGTCTCCCAGGGCAACAGCAGTTATTATTTTTCTTACCTTGTTATGTTCTCTGCTCCTGGCATATTAGTCTTCAGAAGGGATTCCTTCCACCTGCGTATCGTCTACGTATCGTCTGCAAATCCGTCTGCATATCGTCTACGTACCTTTCTCACCCGCCTGCGTATCATCTGCGTATCCATCTGCGTATCCATCTGTGTATCGTCTGCGTGGCCATCTGTGTATCGTCTGTGTATCCATCTGATTATCATTCTATTCTAATCTTTTCTATTCTATTCTTATCCAAAGCGACTTACATCTGAGTGCAAGAACAACACAAGCATCGTCTGTGTATCGTCTGCGTACCCATCTTCTGCGTCGAGCATAAATGGGCCTTGTGCTTCTGCTTTCCAGTGACTGTAGCATATTTAGAAAGAAAGACCAAAAAAGTTCAGATTAGGTGCTTCATTGTGTACCAGAAAAGTTCTCTTTTGTACAAGTTTAAATAATTTTCTAGAAACTGACAACATTCTCACATGAAGCATTGTAAACAGGGAAAAAAAAATTTACATATTGAGTCAAACTGAAAGTGAACTTTTACTTTTACTTGTTGATACAAGATGTGATATGTAGAACTCCCTGCAGGTTTGGCTTTGTCTCCCACCCACTCATTTCAAGACAGATTGGAGACAGCCAGCTTGTCTGATCTTGTTTGTTAAAGCTTTCAGATCTGATCTGTTTGTGAGCTGGAAGAGAAAAACATGTGAAGAGGTTAAAAAAGGTGAAACATTAAAAGTTGATTGAGTGATGATTCGCTGGAGGGATTATTATTATTATTATTATTATTATTATTATTATTTGACCGAGCGTGGTCACTGATATTTTGCTTTAAGCAGGTTTATTGTTACTCTGGATGTTTTTACTCTGAGAAATTAACATGAGAACATAAATATAGATTTAGGTTTAGTTTGACCAGAACAGCGCTTCATGTATTCTAGCTGAAATCTTTGGTCCCTAACATGAGCTGTACCACTTCGACTGAACAATCTCTGATAATGTTCATACTGCAGGTCTTAATGCTCTAATAGGATTATTTACAGAAATAAGTTGGGTTGTTTTTAGGTTGTTCACATATCATTTAAATGCAACCTCCATCATACTTTAGTTTTAACTGTACAAGGTCCTGAAGTGACCTGCATCCGTAAAGGAAGACCTGAAGCCACGTGCAGCTGTGTTTACGGTAGGGCTGGGCAAAACTGCAAATTTTGGTATCGATCCGATACCACGTAACTCCAGGGTCTTGACATTTCACAATCATTTAATGGCTTAGTCAGTCCTGGCACCAGGTCAGAGTTTCAGGGTGGGTAATTGATGGGCCCCATTTATCTGATTAATTTTGACTTCAGAAAACGACAAATTCCAGTTTAATAACTCAACATTTGACCCATAATGAAGCAGATTAGGTATGGAAAACAAGTAAAAACTTTTTTTCTCCACTACTGAAAAAAAAAAAAAAAATTGCTGACACTTAAAATGGGATCCATCAGGTATCAGATGTAAAAGGACAGATTTAACAGAAAAACAGAACATTTAATTTAAAAATAACAACAACAACAACAATAATAATAATAATACATTTTATTTGTGGGCACCTTTCTTGACACTCAAGGTCATCTTACAGGATAAAACAGAAGAATAAAACAAATCAGTAAATACACTCATAAATTAAAGGATGCATAAAACAATAATAAAAGCAGTGTGAAATATTACAGTGAGTCTGCCAGTTTGAACAGGTGTGTTCTGAGTTTGGATTTGAACAGCTGTATAGAATCAGAGTTACGGAGGTCTGGGGGGAGGGAGTTCCAGAGATGAGGAGCAGAGCAGCTGAAAGCTCTGCTCCCCATGGTAACAAGGCGGGCGGGGGGACGATGAGGTGGATGGAGGAGGAGGATCTGAGGGAACAGACTGGTATGGAGACATGGAGGAGATCAGAAAGGTAGGGAGGAGTGAGGTTATGGATGGCCTTGTAGGTGAACAGCAGGATTTTGGATTTTCTTATTAATTTGGAAATGGCAGAGACGGGGGAAGAGTGAAAGCAGAAAGGGAGAGGGAAAGAGGCAGAGAAGGAAATTTATAGTGGATTGTAGGAGCAAATAAAGTCATTTCCACCAATAATCAGACTTTATAATTAAATGACAGACTGTTAGAGGTCGAGATCAGTTAATAAAAAAACCTAAACAGCAACATGAGAGATTTTACACTAAACAACATAAACACTCAGCCCAACACAGATGTTTCCATCAGGCTCTGACCAGTGGGTTTATACACTAAGAGATGTTGGTTCAGGTTTTTGTTTCTGGTACTTTGATTGTTGTTGTGATTCATGTTGTTGTTGTCTTGGTTATTTTTTATGAACTCCTGATGACTGTCAGCTTAGTTTACCTGTAAAAGCTGTAGGTAATTCTCTGTTGTGTTTCTGTACAGGTGTAGCAGCTGCTTGGTTGGACTGAAGCTCGTTGCTTCTATCTGATGGATCTTTGTCTCCATTTCCGTTTTCTACTTTCCTTTTTACTTCTCGTCACTATTCTCTTTTCTGTCCATAAATTCCAAATAAATAAGAATTTTAAAAGATGAATAAATTAATAAAAAAATTATTATATATGAATGAATGAATGACAGAGGAGCCTTATACCCATGAAGCTCCCCTTGGCAAAGCACTATAGTCTTTTTAAAAATCCAGTTATTGTCTAATCACACTATTATGTGCTTGTGAAAATCTTAATGATGAATTTTGAGATAATGTGAAAGCAAAGTAGGCTTCAGACGTGTCTGATAAAAAAGAAACTGAAGACTAGTATTGGCTGGGTTAGGGTTTGAAAAAAACATCACATTATATGTGTGATATGAGATGAGAATGAATTTCTATTAATTGCATTGGATTCAGTTACAGTTCCTGTATTCAACATCCCGTGGAGTGGAGTCATTTCAATTTCAAATTCATTCAACAAATGAATAAATTCTGAATTTTGTACAAGCCTCAGGTCAGCAGACAGTAAAGACTGAGTTCAAACGGTTCATGTTGTGTCTGAGTCTAGATCTAGAATACGAGCATTTCAAACAAAAAAATCTCATTTAATGTATAAAGCATGTTTCCTTTTCATACATAAAAGCTGCACAAAGTGTTTTACACATAGACCTTACACACACAAACACACACCCAATCACACTCACACACTGACCACAATAAACAGTGATCCTACAAACAGGTCTGGGTCCGTGCAGATCAAAGGCATACCAGGGGGCTCCAAAACCAGAGAGACCAGTCGCCACCCCAGAGGTGACCACACAGCCACCAGAAGGCGGCAGAGGAAGCCAGAAAACTGCATCCATCAGGCACCGGCCCCAGGGGGCCAGAGGATGGCTGCTGAAATCTGGAGTAGTTGCAGGTTTAAGGGATTTTAGAGAGACCAGGGGCCTCATTTCTAAAGCTGGCGTAGGAACAAAAACCGACATACGCCAAATATAGTCAACTTTTGGGATTTATGAAAACCAAACTTGCCAGGAAAATGTTCCTACCTCCACGCAAACTCTGACCCAGGTGTACTCACAAAATCTGGGAAAACAGGAAACACAGACACCAACGGTCCAGAATGAAGTCAAGGAAATGATGCGAAATGTGAGCCATTTCTGCACAATCCACTATTACCTTTCACACCACGTGTTAGATAATAAAGCTGTTTGCAGACATGAGTAAAGACGCACATTCCACATTAATTCTCCTAAGAGCCACGCCTGGGGGAAAAAAACAGGATGTTCAGGAAAAAAGGAGATGATATTAATAAGAAACTCCACCACCAAAACATGTTCAGTCACTGTGAAACAAAACTTCTATGTTATAAAACCCATCCAGATAAATAAGGTGACAGTCTGCTGCCAGCATGTAGCATCAGTGTGGAAAGTAGCTTTGGTCCTTCATTCCAGCAGAGCGGGACCAGACTGGAGGCTGGAGGTCTAGAAGTGATGCTACGCTAATGAAACACACAAGAGGAGGATTTCCTTTATTTATTTATTCTTACACAATGTTATTTTATTGTTGTCCCAATTTCTGTCAAGGCGGTCTTTATTTCCCGCAACTCCTTGTCCACCTGGTTAATAGCAGAGATTGTGTCCCTCTGCACCGCCTACCTAGAAATATTTTTTAACACTAATAACACAGATTCTGTACATATTATATGAATTAAAACAAATTACCAGCATCAGCACTGTCATTTAGCAGACACTTTTCTCCAAAGCGATTCACCACTCGGGGAATCGAACTTCGGTCTCCTGCATGGGAGACGGACGCTCTACTGACTGAGATATCCAGCTGCATGTTCCGACTCCTCTGGCGTGTCTTCCCTTCTGACACTGTGATGACAGCATCTGCCACCTCCTGCCACTATTCTGCCTTTCTCACACAGTAATGCCCACATCATGTCCACCAATTAACATTTTTATATTTGTCAACATGGTCCATCAGGATCTCTGTCTCACACCCCGAAAAATTCCACTTCTTAACTCTTTTTCTCTCCCGAGACATCATGGAAATGATGTGATGAATATTTATTACAGACCATTTATAGCCAAAATGTGGGCGTGGGAAGGTGTTCCCTCACATGCGCCCGCTTTAGAGTTGATTCTAATTTATGAACGGAAACAGGCGTGGGACGTGCGTGCGCACACTTTTATAAATCTGAAAGTAGAAGTGCAGCATTTGCTTTTTGCGCCGCAGACGCCGCCTGTAGTTTACTTTGCTACACACAGTTTTATAAATGAGGCACCAGAGAGCAAGGCATTCCAATGATCTATTATACAGGAGATAGAAGCATCAGCACCTCCGTGCTGGCAGGAGAGACTTCAGCTCCATCTAGTGGTCAGCTACAGCTATTACAGCCTCTCTCCAGTCTCACACCGTGTAATTGAATGTGAGTCAGTTCTGGTCCAGGTCCTGTACCACCAGAGAGAAGTTCCTCCTCTCCAAACACCACCTGTACGACTGACAGTAAACCCAGCAGCAGAGACGATGATATTTTATCAGACTTCAGCTCTTAGTTCCAGATTAAAATTAGGCCCCCTGGCCCTGTGAGGTCTTTGTGGATTGGGCGGATGGTGAAGTCCGGATGCTGTTTGAACTCCTCAGACACACTGTCTTGGAGACTTCCCCTTCGGTGTTTGTGGGATCTGCTGCTGCAGGGAAGTCCACGTTGGGGGACAAGTCTGCAAATATGTTCAGGTAGGTGGTAGCTGGTCAGGTACATCCATGAGCAGAGTTACCGACTCCACCTGTCAGCATCTGAGGGACCTGGAGAGAAAAAGAAAAGAATTTCAGCCTCCTGCAGAGGATCACCTCACACTCCGAACGCAGCAAGGTCTGAAGATGTTTCAACAGATTTACCAGTTACTCACCCTATGTATTTTATATGATTTAGAAATTACAGGCCGCTCTGTTTCCTAGCAACGTATCCACCATGTTGGCGCTGATTGACAGTAATAGCCAGAAAGTCAGTAGGTGGTTAAAGTACTCAGTATACATGGGCATTATTCTAAAACAGGACATGGTCTGATGTGGTCAAGAGACTAGCTGTGTATTAATCAATGAATAAAATGAGCTTTTTTTGTATTTTCATTGGTAGAATAACGATTTCACAAAAAAGAGTGTGTGTGTTAATGAATCTACGTACTCTCTAGAATAATTTATTTCAGGTCTGGACAAACCTTGCAGTTTTTCAGCAGGACCTGGTCTGAAGTGGTCAAGGTCCCCAAAACAGTGGAATTTCTCTTTGGGTTTTATCATAAATCAGAAACCAACTTCAGCACCAGGCTGCATCTCTGAACACGTCTTCATCCACACTCAGCACGGTGGCGTGATATTCAACATGGCCGCCTCCACGCCAACAGACACGTGCACGCAATAAACAGGAGCCCATTAAAACGGTGAATGTCCCGGTTGTCGTGGATACCACCCACACAGCAGTGGTTGTGGGATCTTTTTGCTTGGATGTGAACTGATAAGCTGTCGGTGTTTGGTGTGAAACAGCTGGTTTAACTAACTGGACCGGCTCATTAAACACACACCATGAACTCTAGTTTAGAAAAATAACTTGTGATGTTATCGGTTGCTGCAAGATCACTCAGGAAATGTGTACGTTTTCCGGCTCGCTGGACTGAGCGCCGCCGCTACAAAACATCTGCCTGTGGCAGGAATCCGCCTGATGAGGACATACAGACTAATTATGGGACGTACGAAACCCATGAATGGACTTCTGTCACTTCCTGCTTTCATGTACCCACAAACATTGTTATTTAAAAACCAACACATGGAACAGGTTGAGCCTGGTGGGAGACATCTGAACATTGCTGCTCCAGCTTTGGCCTTTCTAGTGTTTATTTAATTTCTCCTTCATTTAACCAGACAAAACCACCTTGAGATTAGAAATCTCTGTTCCAAAAGTGACCTGGCCGAGAAGCCATCATGACCATAAGTTTATAATAAACCACAAACAGACGTCAAACATCAAACACGGCAAGTAAAACGGAGGCAGCAGGCGACATGAGGGTCATTAAATGCATCATGGACGAGCTGGGAGCATATTAACCAACAACTTGTGATCAATTATACAGAAAATGAGTGTCTGAAACTAAATTCACTGACGCAATCACAGTTTACCGTTCCTTCATACCACCAGACGGGTCTTATTAACACACGACGAGATGAGATGAGAAAAAAACTTGAATCTAGACAGAAATATATATTTTTGTGTGAAAGTGTGGGGGAACACATGAGATAAAGCCAATATAATAACAGTCGGGTCGCGAGGGTAGCTGCCTATGCAGGGAAACCCAGACTTCCCTCTTCCCGGCCACATTCACCAGCTCATTCAGGTGGATGGCCAGCAGAGAGATGTAGTCCGTCCAGCGTGTCCTGGGTCTTCCCCGGGGCCTCCTTCTGGTGGGACGTGCCTGACCAGATGCCCGAGCCACCTCATCTCGCTCGTCTCGATGAGGAGGAGCAGTGACTCTACTTTGAGCCCCTCCCGGATCACCAAGCTTCTTACCCTATCTCTAAGGGAGAGCCTGGCCACCCTGTGGAGAAAATTCATTTCGACCGCTTGTATTCACCATCTCGTTCTTTTGGTCACTACCCACAGGTCGTGACCATAGGTGAGGCTAGGAACGAAGATCGAATGGTAAATCGAAAGCGTTGCCTTTTGGCTCAGCTCCTTCACTACGACAGACCAATGCAGAGTCTGCATCACTGCAGATGGCGCACCAATCCGCCTGTCGATCTCTCGCTCCATCCTTTCCTCACCCCAAGATGTGTGAAATCCTCCACTTGGAGCAGGATCTCATTCCAGACTCAGAGAAAGCACTCCACCTTTTTCCAGCAGAGCACCATGGTCTCAAATTTGGAATTGCTGACTCTCATCCCAGTCGATTCACACTTGGCTGCGAATTGCTCCAGCGAGAGCTGAAGATCGTGGCCCGATGAAGCCAACAAAACTCATCATCCACAAAGAGCAGAAACCTAATCCTGAGGTCGCTAAACCGTATCTCCTCAACGCCTCGGCTGCACCTAGAAATTCTGTCCATAAAAGTTATGAACGAAATTGGTGCCAAAGGCATCCTTGGCAGAGTCCAACCCTCACTGGAAACTATTCTGATTTACTGCTGGCAATGCCCTGCCATGCCCCCTTCAGGACCCTGAAGAGGGTGTAGAGCTTGTCCACTGTTCCACGACGGATGAAAACCACACTGCTCCTCCTCAATCCAGGGTTTGACTATCCAACAGACCTTTTTTCTCCAGCACCCCTAAATAGACCATAACAGGGAGGCTGAGGAGTGTGATCCCCCTGTAGTTGGAGCACACCCTCCGGTTCCACTTTTTGAAGAGGAGGACCACCACCCCAGTCTGCCAGTCTAGGGAAACTGCCCCTGATGTCCACGCGATGCTGCAGAGGCATGTCAGCCAAGAGAGCCCTACAGCATCCAGAGCTCTAAGGAACTATGGGCGGACCTCATCCACCCCTGGGGCCTTGCCACCGAGGAGCTTTTTAACCACCTCAGCAACCTCAGCCCCAGAAATGGGAGAGCCAACACCAGGGTCCCCAGACTCTTCTTCCTCTTTGGAAGACATGTTGGTGGGATTGAGGAGGTCTTCGAAGTATTCCCTCCACCGCCTCACAACGTCCTGAGTCAAGGTCAGCAGCCCCTCAACCCCACTGTACACAGTGTTGATGGAGGACTGCTCTTCCCTCCTGTGCCGCCGGATGGCGGACCAGAATCTTTTCAAAGCCGTCCGGAAGTCATTCTCCATGGTCTCTCCAAACTCCTACCATGCCCGAGTTTTTGCCATAGCTACTGCCAAAGCTGCATTCTGCTTAGCCTGCCAATACCCATCAGCTGCCTCTGGGGACCCACAGGCCAAAAAGGCCAGATAGGACTCCTTCTTCAGCTTGACAGCATCCCCTACTGCTGGCACAGATGACCTTATGGCCACAGCTCTGGCTGGCTGCCAAAACAATAGAGGCATGGAACACAGCCCACTCGGACTCAATGCCCCCTGACTCATGTCAATGAAGTACACCTTGGCTCAGGTAAAAAATAATATTTCTGTCACTTCCTGTGGGGACGGAAAACGGGTGGATGGACTTCTTGGTTCCGCCAAGGCAGCTGAGATGTTTACAGTGGAGTCTGTCTGTTAGCAATGGACGGATTTTTATTTAATTTTCAGTAAATTTCAGAAATGGAATAAAGGAACAAGTCATTAGATTTTGGAGGTGATCCGGATCACCGCCTGGTTCCAGGAATTTTCTATGGATACTGAGGATTCGAAGGTCTGAGTGCTTCTAGTTTCCAACTTTAGGTACCTGAGCTTCCAGATCAGTTAGCTCTGAAATATATTCACAACACAACCATCACCCTTTTGGATGTCAGGTTCCATGTTGCACGTTGCCGTGGTTACATAACATGAAAAAACAGTGATATATGTGCAAACTGAATGAGAGAGAAGCTGTCGGCTGGAGAGGAGAAACTGGAGGCTGAAACTGAACTCTTTACAAGTCCAGCAGGAGGGGAACCTGGACTCAGTGTTTATGTCATCACTCCACCTGTTTCCAGCTCCAGCAGGTAAACCATCCACCTTCCCCGAGACGTGTGAAACTCGAAAGGCTTGGTGAAATCGGCAGGAACACACCCGTCAGGTTCCTCTCAGCTTCTGTGACATTACAGGTTCAGAAAAGCTGGAAAAACATGAAAAATTTGACTTCTTTCTCATAATCTTTATTAAAATGTCCAGATTTCCATGTTTCTTTTTGAAATCGACATCATCACCACAGGAGTCAGATAAAAATGCACATTCCACATTTCTAACACTACAAGGCTGTTGGTCCTGGAAAATAAACAAATGATGATGTAACCATGGCGATGAAAAGTTGATGCTTCTTCTTCTGAACATATTTAAATGAAGGAAGTGAGGACATTTAAATCACTGACACAATTTGAGCTGAAGATTTGTAACTGGAGCACTGACATGCTGGGAAAATCCACTCGTGACCTACTTACCAGAAGTCACATTCATTCACCCCATCCAGTCTCGTCCAGTCGGGGAAAGTCTCGTTGAGTCACATCTGGTCACGTCCAGTCGGGGAAAGTCTCGTCGAGTCGCATCTAGTCACATCCAGTCGGGGAAAGTCTCGTCGAGTCGAATCTAGTCACGTTCAGTCGTGGAAAGTCTCGTCGAGTCGCATCTAGTCTCGTCCAGTCGGGGAAAGTCTCATCGAGTCGGATCTAGTCACGTCCAGTTGGGGAAAGTTTCGTCCAGTCGCATCTAGTCACGTCCAGTCGGGGAAAGTCTCGTCCAGTCGCATCCAGTCACATCCAGTCGGGGAAAGTTTCGTGCAGTCACATCTGGTCACGTCCAATCGGGAAAAGTCACGTCCAGTCACATCTAGTCACGTCCAGTCAGGGAAAGTTTTGTCCAGTCGCATCCAGTTGGAAAAAGTCTTGGTGGTTTTCCGAACATGTCAGACTGCAGCTTTAACCACGATGAGGTCTGAACTACTTCGTCATCCGACCGCAGCATCAGAGAAAACAAACCACAAAAAACAGGGTTCAGGATGTTGAGCAGCATCCTCCTGGAGACAGATCAGGATAGGTGGACTAAAACACTCAAGATTTGTCTTCCTTCTCCTTCTTCTTCTTTTTCTCCTTTTTCTTTTTTTTCTTTTTTGACTGTTTAGTTTTAGGCGACTTGCCACCATTGCTGCTGTCGCTGCTCCTACATCTGTCCTTCTTGTCTTTCTCTCTGCTGGTCTTAGATGTTTTATCTCTGCCTTCCATATTGACTTTGCCGTAGCCTGTGATTGGCTGCTCCTTGTTAACCTCCTCCTTGACTCGGACGTTCTGAGGAGTCCGTCCACAGGCCACGGTTATGAGCATCCTCTCTTTCTTCATTTCCTCTTTCAAATACACATTTTCCTGGCCGGCCTTGTGACCTCGGAGGTCGTCGCTGTAGCGTGGGCTCCTCTGATCTTTCCCGTCCGTCCACCTCTGCTGGAACTCTCTGCCATTCCTGTGGTCGCTTCTCTCTGAGGAGTGATGGCCTCCAGTGGAGCTGTGATGCTGGAAGTGTCCTCTGCCATCTTTCATAAGCTTGTCCGACTGCTCTTTCTGGTAAAAACACAGGAAAACATTTAATGTGGCGAATTTAAGAAGTTCCACAATAAATTCAGTAAATGTGAAAACTTAGAAACGACACACCCAGGTGTGACCAGCGTCCCCATAAGACCAGAAAACACAACTGAAGCATTGCATGCTAACTGCTAGTTATCTGGCCCATGTGACGTCTGCATCTTTGCTGAGGCATAATTTCTACAACACGCTGCTCTCTAGCAAGATGATTAACTACAAAAACCCCAGAAGAAGAGTCCAAACCATTAATGGAGTGCTAAATGTTCTGGTTCAATCACATCTTCTATCTAAACAGTCCTCTTCACATGTACACGTTATCAGACCCAGACACATGACTAATTATTTATGCTGTGGTTTGCCCACCACTGCACTGCTGGTGGATTTAGTTTCTATAAAGTGTTGAGATGAAGGAATTACCATCACACGATTATACTGAAACGTCCTACATTCATGATGTAATATCAGTGGAGCATCAACTTGCTATGTTTTCCTTTAAGTACACCTGAAAGTTTAATTTCCTGAACTTTTGTAAGAAAAGGGGAAACGTGATGCATCTTTTGTCTAAAATCACCAAGGACCATCCACGGCACGTTCCCAGAGTTCTGCATGAAAGTGGAGGTTAACGGTTTTATAGCTTTGCAACGCTGTCGTGGAAGAAATATGAAAGTAGGAAACAGAACTGCATCCATCCAGTTTTAGGGCTCCGATCTGATTCTGATATATGCCAATACCCTCTGATACCAAGTCAGTTGTCCTGAACAGGATTTTGATACTGGTCATTACTGCTGCTGTTGCATGTATAAAACGCTCCACAGGTTTACCTGCATCTGTCTGTTCTGCATACAGATCTATTCTGTGTGATCGAATTCAATGTCTAGTATTAACAGATTTTATTCCAAGACAAGACTGTAATTTCTTTCATTTCTCAGCTTCAGTCTTTCATTTTCACTTCTAACCTAAAAAATGAAAACGAACTGAAGTTTGAACCAGTTTGTGAGAAGGATGAACTACATGTACATTATTGTATTATTATCGTATCCACCGACGGGCATAAGTACCAGGGTTTTGAGCAAAGTTTTTACCATAAATTAATGCAAAAGGTTTAAGTATAATTCGTATGATCCATCCATCTAGAGGGACGACAGATACTCACACTGCGGTGGGAAGCTGCATGTTTTTCAGCCGAGTTCAAATCTCTGATAAACTCCTGACATTTCTGGCAGTAAAATCCGATCACTGGTGACAGGAAGCCCTGTCCTGCAGACGGACAACAGAGATGGTCAAACATTCGGCTTTTCCAGGAGACAGAAGAAGAAAATGAACTTCTAAAAATAAAAACAGATTACCATCCTGTTTTAACAGCTCCTCCAGTTCTCTGGCCAATGCTTCCATTTCAGAGACTTTGGCTTGTTTGTTTCTCTTCCTGTCTCCATCATCACCCGCCTGAAACACACATTAGAGTTTGGAAAACAATCTGCTTCAGATTCCCAGTCTTCCATGCTTTAGTTCATCCAATCCCTTACCTGTGATGTCTGATGAGATCCATCACTTTTTGCCCGTTCCTCCTTAGTTGCTTCAGAAAGAAAGACCAAAAAAAAGAATTATAATCTAATGATGTATTCTCATTTAAAAACACTCAACTTTTAAATGGAGGATAAATCATCTCAGCAGCTGGTGTCAGCTTCACAGCTTCCCCGGCGATGTTCTTCAGGTGACCGTAAGGCTGGCTGGTTTTCTACAGTTTCCAGTCTGTCTTCAAATTGAAGGCATTTCTTTAAAGTTGTGACCATTATTTTTTATTAGTACCATATCATCGGGTATTAGGTTCAACACAGACGCTGTGTATGAGGAACTCAGGTCCTTTAATGTCTGCAGCGAACTGCTGGAGATGTTCTTCCAGTCTGTGGTGGCCAGCGCCATCATGTATGCTGCGGTGTGGTGGGGGGGCAGCATCAGCTCCAGGGATGCAGCAGGATCAATAAACTGATCCATGAGGCTGGTAAGATCATTGGACAAAACCTGGGGACACTGGACAGTCAGAGACAGGTCGTCTCTGAACCAACTGGTCTCCATCATGGACCATTCCTCACATCCCCCACACAGTAACCTGGAGGCCAGTCGAGCTCGTTCTCTACCAGACGTTCAGGAATCAATCCTTCCTTTCACAATAACCCTGAGCAACAATTCCTCCATCTCTGAATTTCCCCAAACACACCCAGTAAACCATTATCATGGTTCTAGAGGTTTGTAGAGCATTTTTATTCATTTATGTGTTTTTGGGCTTCCCTTGTATATATTTATTTTCTATTTCTCTATATGGCCTTATTTATCTGTTCTTTATTTATTTAAATCCGACGGCTGCTGTAACAGGAAAGTTTCCCTCACAGGATCAATAAAGTATCCGTCCGTCTTAAAGACGCACGGCAGAACTTCAGCAGGTTGTCTCATCGACGGCTAATCCAGCGTAATCTTCATCCCAGCTGCACTGTGGGATCGCTTCAGCCAGTAAAAGACAGTCTTTTTTTCTTATTTTGTCTAGTTCTCTTTTTCTTTTCCTCTCTTCCTCCGATCATGTCTTTTTATGTTTTTTTGCTGAATCAGCCACGATGCGAGTCCAAAACGGCCGCTAGCATGTGACGCGGTGCGTAAAGCAAAGCTCGGCTGCAATGTCACGCTGGATCGACAGAGGCCGCCTCGCTGAGGAAATCTGCTGAAGTTCAGTCGTGCTTCTTTAAACCAGATGTGTTAAATGATTTAATCCTGTATATTTTTCTGACTTTTCCCTTTATAATGTCCAGAGTACATTAATGTATCTACAAAGAAGAAAAGATAATAAATCTAATTTCAGAATGAAAATATCAGATATATATATATATATATATATATATCTAGTGTGTTTTATATGTGTTAATAAACACAGTTTACTGGTGAGGAACTCGGAAGTGGAAATGGAAACCGTAGCCGGGTTTGTGTACTGAAGCTGTTACCAGAGGATTCCACAAGGGTGCGCTTTAGAGAACTCAGTCCAGGTGGAGTTGCTGAATTTGTAGGATGTAAACATGTCGACCCTTTGACCTTCCATCTCAAACTGGCCCTACACTGCCCCTCATACTGCAGCTTGTGAACGGGCAGGATTCTGCTTCAAACAACATAAAATATGGAAGGCAATAACTAAAGGAGGAGCTCACAGTTAAAAGCAAATATATTGTCAGCCTAAAGGCCCATTTATGTTCTACGCTAAAGACTGATGCGTTTCATCCACCTGTCATTTATGTGGACTATGTGCTCCGTTTTCGGGGCCCATGAGGTTGCCTACCTGATGGAGCAAACAGTACTACTGGAGACCGTGGGGGGTGGTGCTAAGCAGGATAGCTGACCTGAGACCAGCAAAAGAAACAAAGAAGAAGAAGCCGCGACATATTTAATGGCACCACAGACCACTGCCATCTACCGTTTATATGTCACTGTGAATGAACATCATCGCGATCTCCTCTATGGTCTCCATGTTTGTGATTCTCTGGAAGTGATGTCAGAACAGGGAGGTGAACTCTGCACTGCCCCCTAGAGGATAAGTTGGCTAACAACCATGCTAACGAACAGGACACGACCCCTGTTAACGTGAATAAAGGGAGCAGAAATAGGCATTTTTCTTTTGTATGTGGAAGAATGAAGATTTGTCTCTTTGTTGACAAGCCTGGATGAGATAACAGAAAATATAATTGACCTTTTATACTGAAACCTGCTCAGATCATTACTCTGGGTTTACTGACAAGAAATTTCACTAAACTCATTGGTCAAAGGTTTGAGTAAAAGTATTAAAGTGATTGTATTTTAAACTAAAATCCCTGTTTCATTCATCTACAAAGACAATGTACTGTACATATGAACAGATTTCTGTCATAAACTGTACAACAAACTTGGTGAAGGTAAAAATCTGTAGGTGGAGCAAGGTTAATTCAGTGGAGGCTCTAACCTTTGATCAGACACTGCAGAGATTCCAGAGCCTTCCGAACGTTGGGGTTATTCAGCGAAGCTACTGCTGTATCTGAACTGAGAGGACACGGATCATTCCCGTCCTTCGGACCTGGTGTCTTCATCTTGCCAGCATCCGAAGATGCTCCCAGAGTTTTTAATATGTTCTTGACTTTCTCACATTCAGCGCTGCTCAGACTGGAAGAGGGAAAGGCCGACGAAACCTTTTGAAGGGTTTGTTTCTGATCAAGCAGACTCCCCAAACTACTGAACAGGGACAAGTTCTGGTGACTCCCGACACCAGAACTATCCAGGTCCTCCAGCTTGCTAAGTCCTCCAACCTGTGGAAATGATTCTGTCCCATATAAGAAGGACTCCTCGTCCTCGAGCTCGGTGGCTTTCTGGGCTGAGATGTCCTCCACGCTTTTCTCTTGTAGCCAAGAGAAGTCGCTGCCCACTCTTTCATGAGGAAGCAGCATGCTGTCGTTTTCCAGGGACGATGAATGGTCCTGATTGTCATGTTGCTCCCTCGGATGTTCATACGGCACTTTTTTGTCTTCATCTGAGGCCTGTGAAGAAGAATTAACAACTATTAATTACACAATATGTAGCTCCTTTATTATGTTTATAGGCAATGAATACGATTTCTAGGAAGATATAATAGTTCACACATTACCAGAGCATACAGTCTAATCTGAAACCTGTACACAAGTGTTTATCTGGTGCCTATAGTATTCAAAAAACAATAAATTTACAACATTTCCAGAAATGTCTGGAAAGTCCAGAGCATTTCTTTACTGAGCAACTTCATTATATTTAGAAAATACAGACTAGTCTAGAATCTGCTGCAGAAACACATCCAGTCAGACAGTCATGTTTCCTCTGAATGAGACTTATTTACGCTTTAAAAACAGAGGACACTGGTTAAATCTCTGTCCATCCTGGCTGAAATTAATCCCTGAATGAATCCTTCTCACTCCACAAAGAAAGTCAAACAAGAGTGAATACCAACAGAAAAGTATGAGGGTGCATTGTTTGGTCCACTTTAAACAAATTCTGGTCCACTTCCATGGACAGCCCTGTCCACTTGGAGCAGTGTGAACATACATTCACACTCTGAATGAAGCAAACTCTGGTCCAGTTGAAAATGGGGGCTTTGGTTCTCTTCTGGTATGAAAGCAAACAGAGCTTCCAGTGAAGCAGAGACAGGAAGTGACGTAGATCAACATGCTGGATATCTGGCGCCTCCTGCTACTCATACTGGACAGATTCTGGTGAAAACCAGATCAGGTTGGATCACCAAAGTAAAACCAGAAACTGCTGCATAAACTTAGTGTTGCTCCATTGTTTACTTGTGATGAAGGAGTCTGCAGAAGGGGAAGGAATGTGAAAGCAAATCAAATGCCCTAAATCTGTCCGATACCGATACCTGGGGTTTAGGTATCTGCCGATACAGAGTACAGATCTGATACCAGTGTTATTGTATTAAGAGGTCTATAAATTCTATTTCATTCTTCAGCTTCACGTGACAGCGACGTGGATCTGATGGACATGAGACTGATAAAGTTTTGCTACTACTAGTGCGTCCAATAACAATACTGCTAGTTTCTTCCTTAATAAACAAGTGCAACAAGACAACTATTTAAATAAATTAGTTACTAGCATTTATTAGCATTATTTTTGACTGTCATAATATTTATTTATAGAATTCATGTTTTATTAACACATGAAGTCCATGATAGGCCACAGAACTGTTTTAATTACTGAGTAAATAAACTTGGATCAAAGAATTTCTATTAAAAGCTATCTTGAAACTGGACGTACGGGGAACGTTTCCCACAAAGAACAGGGGCTGTTAATCCAGGACAGTAAATTCTAAGATGTCTGTTACTGCGGTGGCTTTCTTCTGCAGAGTCCTCGTGTTTTTTAAAAGCATTTGCCAACGTTTGTTATTGCTGTGGTTCGCTGCACATTTCCTTTAAGGCAACAAACTTTCACCTGATTTCAACCAAAATGCTTATAAAGTCATCGGTGGTAAACGCAGCAGCTTTCATGTCGCCTCTGCAAACTTCAGCCCTGCATATGAGGCATGTCCCTGTTTTGCTAGCGGGATTTTTTAATGAGTAATGATCCACCTTCTTTACCATTTCCACCTGGTTGTAAAGGTGACTCATCAGGTAAGAGTCAGAAGAAAACTTGGTACTACAGCAGGCACAAAACTGTATTTTCACAGATCTCCATTTTTATGGAAAGCTTACACGAAGTAGAAATGAGACATGGAATAAATGATGAGCTCTACCTGAATGGTGAGGATGGCTTCCTTCAGAGACGGTAACCGCGCTTCCATGTCTTTGCTGTTCATGACGAGCTTCAGTCCTTCCAGCAGACTATTTCCTGCTAGATTATTACTGCTGCCACTGAGGCCAGGGCTCCTCTTCCTCTTCTTGACTCTTCCACAGCTCTTTTCGCTGCTGCTGCTTCGTGACTTAGACCTTCTGACCTGGCTCTTGCTCCGTACGCGACTCTTCTTGCTTCGGCTCGGGCTCCGACTCTTACTGCGAGTCCGGTTTCTGCTTCTGGCTCGACTCTTCCCGCGAGCTCGACTTTTGCTCCTCCTTCTGCTTCGGCTTCGGCTTCGAGCTCGACTTTTGCTTTGTGCTCGACTCTTGCTTCGTGCTCGACTCTTGCTTCGTGCTCGACTCTTAGCTCGAGATCTGCCACAGCTTCTGCCACGACTTGGACTTCGACTACAGCTCCTGCTCCTGGCCAACTGTTTCTTGAACTTTGGGTCCGATTTGACAGCTTCTTTTAAGGCAGTGGCAGATTTAAATGCATCAGCCAGGTTGTGCGCCATATTCCCTTTGAGATAGTCTGGGAGAGGTTTGTTGGCTGCGATGCATCGAAGAAACTCCTCTCCAGCTTTGTCACTAGAAAATTATCAGCATGAATCTCAAACACAGGAAAAAATTAAACATACATCAGTGCTCCACCGGACTCATATGCATGACGACATGCACATCATATTCTGTACCTGTTGTCTGGGAGATGATGCTCCACAGGACTGGGATTCCACTGTGGGACCTGAAGATGTGGCATTTCTGCAGGAGGGACAATCTGCTGGCTGCCTCCCAGAGCAATCACTGTGCTACGGTCTATGGAGAAGTTGCTACAGTGGGGCTGAGAATGTTCAGAATTCATGTTATAGCGCTACACATGACAGCAGTGCAGTGACCCTCAGTAACAGTTGAAAAATCCTCAGGAGATGTCAGGCTTTTCTTTTTTTTTTTTTTAAACAAGTAAAGACATCTCTGCTTTATTTGACTTCTTGGCAAATGAACAGCAAATACATCGTACTGTGTTGAGTCAACTATCACTAAGTTTTATTATTAATATATCAAAGTGGTCTTTATCAATAGTTCTCCAGCCTTCTGAAGGTCTTTCAAAGTTTTTCTTGGCTTTTTTAATAATTTTCAGTCCTTGTACCTGATCAGTTTAGAGGAATTTTGTTATACAACAACACTGACCTATGAATCGTTCCAGCATAAAAACCTTTCCTAACTCAAGTGTTGAAACAGACGTATGTCAACAACTTAGCAAAGAACCCACTTTAAAGCCCCATCACTGAACTTTACCAGATCTTCTCACACTTCTTTAATCTCTCTTCAAACCGGCCATCCAGTTACTGGTGTGTGATGCAAGCAAAAGTATCGGAAAGAAAAAACCAGCAAAGGTCCGACAGTCTGACAGACTAACAGGATTAACAGGATCTGAAATCCAGCAAAGACCTGAACCAGGACCTGAGAGAAGCATCTGGACCTTCAGTTGATCCCTCTACTCCTGACAGAAGCCTCATCAGAAATGGTGTCCAGGGAAATGTGGCTATCAAGAAGCCATTCCTCAAGGAAGAGAAACAGGGAAAAAAGGCTGAGGTAGGTCACATGAACCCAGAACTGGACTGAAGATCAGTGGAAACAGGTCTGATGGAGGTACAGATCCATACCAGAACCAGAACCTCGATGGGTCCGATGGAGGGATGGATCCTCTCCAGAACCCAGACCTCAACATTGTTAAAGCAGTGTGGGATCATGTGGACAGAGAACGGAACAAAAGGCAGAAACATCCAGAGAAGAGCTTTGCAAAGTCCTTCGAGGATCCTGGAGAATTGTTTCTAGAAAGTCCTTCGAGGATCCTGGAGGATTGTTCCTGGAAAGTACTTCAAGAATCCTGGAGAATTGTTCCTGGAAAGTTCTTCTAAGATCCCGGAGAATTGTTCCTGGAAAGTCCTTCAATGATCCCGGAGAATTGTTCCTGGAAAGTACTTCAAGAATCCTGGAGAATTGTTCCTGGAAAGTTCTTCTAAGATCCCGGAGAATTGTTCCTGGAAAGTCCTTCAATGATCCCGGAGAATTGTTCCTGGAAAGTCCTTAAAGGATCCTGGAGGATTGTTCCTGGAAAGTCCTTCAAGGATCCTGGAGAATTGTTCCTGGAAAGTCCTTCAAGGATCCTGGAGAATTGTTCCTGGAAAGTCCTTCTAGGATCCTGGAGAATTGTTCCTGTAAAGTCCTTCAAGGATCCTGGAGAATTGTTCCTGGAAAGTCCTTCTAGGATCCTGGAGAATTGTTCCTGGAAAGTCCTTCAAGGATCCTGGAGAATTGTTCCTTGAAAGTCCTTCTAGGATCCCGGAGAACTGTTCCTGTAAAGTCCTTCAAGGATCCTGCAGAATTGTTCCTGGAAAGTCCTTCAAGGATCCTGGAGAACTGTTCCTGAAAAGTCCTTCAAGGATCCTGGAGAACTGTTCCTGAAAAGTCCTTCAAGAATCCTGGAGAATTGTTCCTGGAAAGTCCTTTAAGGATCCTTGAGAACTGTTTCTGAAACTACTTAAAGAAAAGACAGAATGCTAGACGGGGATAAAGAATAAAACTGCTTTGACCAAATATTCACTTCAGCGTGTTTGAATTGTACATATTGTGACTGAAGACCTTATTGCAACACTGAATAGGGTTAGATTTAAAAGGATGAGCTGCAGGGTTTCCGCTACGTCAACGATGGCGGCACACCGCCACGGCAAAATAAAGCCGTCATGCCATGTCTGTATCTTTATGTGCAATGAACATTTGACCCAGTTATTTCATATTTAACGTGAAACCTCCTCCGTGGCAGGGCGGGTTGTGCACACGTCTTTAAATGTGATGTACAGGTTTTCGTACTTTCTGAGCACCTCGATCAGCTGTTAATTAAATAAGTCTCATAAAAAGACCAGGAGGGGAGAGAAAAGTGGAGGCAGAGCAGCAGGGAAGCTGTGGCCGACTTTTCTGTACAAAAGAACGGAAAACTCTTCAGAATCAGACACTTTAGTAACTCCAAACTGGGAAATTTCAGTCAAAATGTCAGTAAAAAGAAGAAGTACAAATAAACTAGAAAATGCAAAAATACTATATACAGGACACACTTTACAGATATCCAATTCTAGAAAAGATGAGAGATGTAAAAAAAATATATCTATCTATCTATATAGACAGATAGATAAATATCTATATATATATATATATATATATATATATATATATATATATATATATATATATATATATATATATATAGATAGATATATACACACACACACACACACACACACACACACACACACATATATATACATGCATACTGTTGCTGGGCAACAATTAAAATATTTAATTGCAATTAACTGCATGAAAAGCTGTGATTAATAGCATTAGTTATATGCATAATGTCCTTTATGTTTAAAAGAGGCCTACTTTTATGTGGAGAAAATGTTGTCAATTCTGGTTTGAAGAACAGAAAAATAAAAACAAAATCAAATGCTCTCAGTCTGGCAAACTGTGCCATATGATGAGACTAAATTACATGTTTGCAAAGCCCTCCCCCCACAGTTTAAATAAATCGTTTTCAAGGCAAGCTGATGTAAAAGAGTAAATAGCAACACATTTAATCAAATCTGGGATGCTTCATTAGCTTAAACATACACCATTTATGCATTTTTAAATAAATATATATCTAAAAAATCTACATGTGAGGATCAGACTTTATAAATCTTCTGAACTGAGAGAGGACTCATAAATACAATAAATAGTAGCAGATTATATACTATTGGTAGCCTAGCGATAGTTACCTAGCAACATTTTCTAGACCCTGTGTGTGTCTTCCTGTTGTATGTTGGTACCAAGAGTTTCATGGAAAAGAAAAAGGTTTGCATGATTCTTATTCGTTGCAAAGAAAATCTGATTCACAGATATCTTTTAGATCCTTTTATCAAAGGAGGGTTTTACATGTAAATAAGTAAAAAAAACTATCATGTTTTGTAATGTTGCCTGCTACCTTTCCTCAGACAAAGAGCTAAAGAAAGGACTCAATACACCAGCAGAAAGAATTCCATGAGTCATTTAAACCATTTATACACCGGGATGCTTCTTTAATAGCATAAAGGAAAAAAAATCACTCACTTAAAACATGTCAATTAATTACATGCATCAATAATACATATGAAGTAGATTAATTACGCAGATGTGAAACAGCCAAGCACATAACATAAATAATGAGTGACAAAAACTTTTATTTTGATGTTTGATTGAGTTTATGCTGCTTTGTAACTAATGTGGCTTTTTAATCATCAAAAGGTTCGGACACAATTAATTAGGTATTACATACGTGCATAGTGACATCACTTCTAGTTATTTACAAAATATTTGGTGTTTCTTGAGCATGGTGGAGTCCACTGCCTAAGTGCTAGCTGTTAATGTGAGAGCCCGCAGTCTAAAGGCCCATTTATGATGTTGTTAGGTACGTTAGGTCCGTTTTCAGGGAGCTTAGCTATCCGTCATTTCACGCAGAAAACAGAGCAATACCACCGGAAACCACAGGGGGTGAGCGACCAGCGAAAGACACAAACCAGAGAAGAAGAGGAACAGGAAGGGAACAAAAAAGCAGAAGAAGAATGAAGACAAAGACGATATCTGTAGAAATTGTGCGAGTTGTTAAATAAAGACTATATGTAAGTGTTTAAGGCGTGTTATAGCGATGCATCGCCGCTAAACGGTGTTGGCTCGTAGGAGTGAACTCTGAACTCACCACTGCCCCTAGTGGAGGAACTGACTTAACAACCATGACGGCGTAAAAAACAAGTACGAAGATGGCAACGTATGACAACCAAGCAGCAACCTCGGCACATAAAATGTGAAGCCTATACAGAAATGCAAAAATTACAGTTCACCTCTCATCCAAAACAGAGCAAATGCCCACAGACTCCCAAGTTAAAAAGACCAACATCGGCAGAAATAAACATGTTTAAAGTCTGGTTAAAAAAAACCCATTTTAGGATTAATTGGTCAAGTTTACCTTCTGTGAGGGGGGTGATTTTTTTCTAAATCATCTATTTGGATGTTATTTAATCTTGAAATTCGGAATAATTAGGGGCGTGTCCTTTTGATTGGCAGGTATCCAATATGCGAGGCAAGAAGGGAGAGTGTAGCACAAACGCAGTTTTTAGCCGGCTAACGGCGCGCCTTAGCTTTAGCCCGCCTACCTCTGTTAGCTGGTTAGCTCGGTTAGCTCTTAGCTACAGGCAGCTCAGAGTTTGATGGGTGTCAATCATCCACCCACCTTCACAGTCCTCCTCTCAGCTCCACCTCTTTGCCCATTTTTGGATTTTCCAGGCATGATAACACGCGTGACGCTACCAAGATGGCGACAGGGGGAATCGCCCAATGAGCTTCAATTCAGCTCTTCAGAAACCTACAGCTGACGCCATGGTAGCTTCGTCCATCTTTCATATACAGTCTATGATGACAACGCTTGAAACGGACAGCGCTGTTTACGGTTACAGGTGAATCCAGCGGTGAGCGAAAACATCTGAATGTGGCATCATCTTGACAAGCTGGACAGATCAACGCAGGAAACCTTTCAGTTGTGTAAATAAGCCAAGATCTCGCCAAGCATCAGTGTGTCAGGCCAGGAAAGCGTAGTCGTCATCGGAAAAGTAATCGTATATTTAAATAAAAAAAAAAAAAAATCAATCTCTGGGTTTTATGAATTGATATTGGTTTAATTTAATTTAAATTATTTCAAATCGATTAATCACATTGTTTTAACCCATCTCTATTATTGTTCGATTCATTACATCAAGTGTTGCTAATCAGAGATTAAACTGACCTGATTTAGATGACAAGCTTTCTTTTTTTAAAACAACCTCAATCTGAGCAAAGGTGCATCGTCTTCTTTACAACTGTATAACCCAAGCTCATCACAACTAGTTTCCCATCATCGTGCAATTAGAGAAAATGTGTCTTCAGCCAGGAGAGCATTGTGGAGCTAACGGAGTTAGCCAACAACAGACTGCAACTCGGAGGCTGAATCTGATCGCCTGCAGGTGGATCTGATCAGCTGCAGGAGGCGGTGCTGGCATCCTCTGGACATCAGGTGGAAAACAAACCAGGAGATCTCTCAGAAACACTTTTTCATCAAAGGAGGAAAAATAGAAACAAGGACCAAAACTTTTTCCATAAGCAGCGGGTCTAACTGGGGAGACAGAAAATGACCAAAAAACATGAATCATGTTCCGTTCAACAACTAAGTTTACACGTCCCTACTTAAACATTTCTCTTCTTTTTCATCGTAATTTGCGCCTCTACACATTCATTAACCAGAAGCTTTCACCCACAGATCTCTGAGCTCTTTTCCTTCTGGTGCTCATCAGCAAATTCCCAGCCAGAGAATCAACGGTCCTTCAGGGTTCAGCTCATTCGTTTATACATTTCCCTGCAACAGAAGTAAAACTGTGTGGGAAAAATCTTCTCTTGTGCATCATCAATAAGATAAAAGATCAAAACTCATGACAAACTGAACTGAATACACTAAACTAACATAAAGAAGTGCAAACTTTTACGATTAGAAATGGTTTTTAGCTGAATAACAGCCTTAACCTTTACAACGTGAAACACAGAGCTCAAAAAGACCTTTGACTATTTTCTTTAAGAGAAATATTAAATGTTTTTGAGCACTCACCTGTGTTGATGAAGAGCAGGTAAGTAAACACGGAGACGTCCGGTCCATTTTAACTGGAAAATCTGTGTTATGTTGCTCCAACAGGGAACTGACACAAAGGTGTGAAACCCAGATTTTACCTGAAACAGCCCTCTTCAAGCCGCCTGATGTTAGCTCAGTATTTGTGTTTTCTGGATTCTTGTACCGGATTGGACTGGTGGTGCAGCATTTTGTGCCAGTTATCAGGTTATTCCTTCGTAACCTATCCATGTATCTACTAGCTGTACCCACTTTGTCAACCCGGACCATTAAAATTAGCACATCTGGTTTCAGACAGAGGATGTTCTGGTGTACATTAAATTGTTTAAGAACACGGCGGTGCACATGAAGAAGAAGAAGAAGAAGAAGAAAAGTGTTTTACATATTACATATTTAAATGTGAAATCATTACAAGAATCCTAAACTTGTCATCAATTAGCACGTTTCATCATTGAAACCATGAAAGCCCTTAAACTTTCTCTATTATTGGATAAGTTATATTTCCACAGCCATCGTTTTGCCTGTTTATATATTTATGAAGCATCTCTTTTATGAATGGCTTCTAACTGGTATTCTTTATTATTATTACTCCGCTAAATCTGCTATAACAGCCCCACAAGATTCATTTCCCCTTTCAGGCTCATGTTTTGTTTGTATACTGATATCATGGTGGGAATTAATAAATAATAACATTTTAAAGAGAAAAACAGAATTTAAGGGGAATATATACAGAATATAACTCCATCTTACGTTGCTTTGCGAACTACTTAGCTAGCTTTAAGCTAGCTAGCTACCCTTTCTGTATAGTGTAAGCTAGCCTGCTAAAAACTAACATTATTAGCCATGGGTACATACACCGATGTAGTGCCCTCTCTGCGGCCGGTTGTGGAGATACTGGCTATCCGATGGGGAGGCCGAAAATGCTCCAGGAGGTCCCGGGGGCAGGTTTCCAGGAGGAGGCATAGGACAGGGCCCTCGGACTCTAAATGGCACATGAGCAGGCGGAGGTCCGAACGGCGGCGGAGGACCGCGTCCGGGTCCATCTGGCCGGTACATGACCCGAAACAAAAAAAGAAGGTACTTAGTACCAACTGGATTTAAACATATAAACAAACACTGGCTCTGCAAATGCTTCAGTTCAGCATGAAGCAGTAACTCGGTTCAATGAAACATCACTGACACCGGAAACACAACAGATTGCATATTACATCACATCCGGTGGATTTAGTTTACACACATATATATATATATATGTCACATATATATATATGTGTGTGTGTGTGTGAGAGAGAGAGAGAGAGAATAAATAATTGACAGTCCGCTTGTCCTGGAGGGTGATGGCTGGAAGGACCTCCTGTATTGTTCTGTCTTGAGGTGAACTCTGACTGTTTCTTCTGTGTTGTGTAGAGGATGTGAAAAATCCTCCATCATGTCCAGCAGGTTGTGCAGCATCCTTCTCTGGACAGTCATCTCCAGATCAGTCACCAGAGCAGAACCAGAACTTCTGGATCAGTTTGTTCAGTCTTTCTAAGTCTCTGGTTCTGTTGCCCCAGCAGAGCAGATTTATCTCACCACAGACAAACATCTCTGCAGACATTAAAGAATCTCAGCGTCCTCCAGCAGCAGAGTGTGCTCAGTTTATTTCTTCTAGATGCTTCTGTGTTCATTTCCAGTCCAGGCTGTTGTCAAACTGAACTTTGAGTGAGAGCAACATACACATTTTAATCCCAAACTAATTATAATTACATTAGAGCTATTGGTCACTGTGAGTTATTCTAAGTTATTTTGTTTGTGAAATAGTTTGATTTGATGGCATAATTAACCGTGTTTACTGGTAAAACTATTTGATTTTAGGCAGTTAGACGCATCACATTTCACTTGTAAATATACTATGTTGTCTTTAACTTTAACATATAAATGAGCCATCTGTAGAAACCTGATCTGTTTTACAGTTCTTACAACCCTCCAAAA